>NW_022990238.1:12897667-13140105 GCF_902827175.1 Gymnodraco acuticeps | reverse complement strand
AGTCCACATTACACATCAGTAGATGGCGGTAATGCGCCCGGAGCTGGTAGTGAAGTTGCATACCTTTTCCAATATAAATGTATCCCCTTCTGTTTATTAATCTTTTCTGGACTGAAATAACAACTGTCTTACAGGGAGGGCATCAAAGGGTTCTCGGCAAACAGCTATGTCGTTCACACTTGGTTTATACCTATGTTGCAGAATCCTGAACAGCATCTCCCGGTACTTATGCGTATTATCATTATTATATATTCTGGAATCATATGAGAATCACTGAATGTAAACCATTCATTTTACCATCTCTCACAAGGATAAAGCAGACGATTTCCGGAGGATTCTGGTTCCTGTGTGGCGCCCAGGGCATTGGACAATATGTGTCAGTGATATGAATTTACTGATCTGTATTTCAAGCTAAACACAAAATATTACTAATTTCATCAATAAAGTGTAACATCTTCTTATACTGTTACTGTAATTTCAAAATTAAGATAAGTATTTCAGCTCAAATTTTGTAATTGTGTGTTCTATTTGCTGTGGTAACTATTTAGTAGATAATGAAGCCACAAGAAAGGGAGATCTTTTTTTTAGATTCCCTAAATGGCACTGGCTTCCGTGATGAAAGCCAAATGGAAACATTGAGGTTTTTAAGCACAGAAATTATGTTCAGTTTTAAGGTTCTGTTCTTATATTTGTATTATTTTTGTCTATGGCTCTGTGTTCAGTTTTACATTTAAAAGATGACCTCAAGCATAAATTGACATGTTATTGAACAAAAGATTGGACTGAAACTGAGCATAAGACATTTAAAATGGGAATGTTCTGTTACCACCCATTTATAAGCTTTCTTTTCTGTTTGTTTCCTTAAAATCAAGCTCTTGGCCAACCTGTTCGCCATTATTCCACTGTTGGTGGTTCTGCAGTTCTGCAGTGTTCAAAAGTTGGTGGTTCCACCAGTTTGACAATATTCAACCAGTTATATGTTCCAGTTTTCAATTTTCTTGAATGTCCTTGTCTAAACAGCTGTGTGTTATCCCCCATTAGACAAGTTGCTCTGCTTGTGTCACCTGGACCCTGGAGAGAATTCTGTGCAAACGACATTCAAGTTAGTAATTATGATGCACACTAATTGAGTTTGATTCCTGGATTCCTACACTGTGTGTGTGTGTGTGTGTGTGTGTGTGTGTGTGTGTGTGTGTGTGTGTGTGTGTGTGTGTGTGTGTGTGTGTGTGTGTGTGTGTGTGTGTGTGTGGTGTGTGTGTATATATAATGTATATAAATCTCACCTTCTTCATGAAATAGGGCATACCAAGACAACGGGCCTCCAACAACTGTGGGGTGTTTGTGCTCATGGTATGGCTCATCTGATGAATTTATCAATCTTTTCTTTACAGTTTTGCAATTAGTGTGTAATGTTTTTTTTTACTCTTGAACAGTATGCCCTCTACTTTGTGATGGAGTCAGCTTTTGATTTCAGTGAGGTAGGCCACAGAGATACACTTTTGATCAGTCCTTGTGGTGTTCCCTTTTCATTTTAATATGCATCTTTTTTTGCACAATTGGACATGGAGCATTTAAGGAGATGGTGGTGCATACTACTCATTGACAACTTCCCCGTGACGTAAGTATTCTTACCGTGACAAATTTTGTGCATGTGTCATCTTGAATCTTTTATTGTATTGTTTTTATGTCTTATGAGGGCAAAAAAAAAAAAAAAAAAGAATGAAATTAAACAATAAACCAGTTATGTTTGTTAACAATTCCCATATCACTTGTTGTCACTGATAGACATTTTTGTTGAAAACGAAAACCTCGACGCCTTTTTTTGTAGTGGACAGCTCAGATCTGTTGTATGAAGCGATGCCGGTAGCGGAGGTAAGGCACACACACCAAGTGTTCAGGAAATGGTTAATACAGCGAAAATCAAAGCTGACGATCTCTTGGTTTCATATGTTTTATCCCCCAGACAACATGGACATAAGAACATTTCAAAGAAGAGGAAAGTAAGTCTTCAGCTGGCAGCAGTTAATCAGTTAACAGTGATGGCGGCGGCGGAAAAAGCGTCTCACTTCTGGAGAAGAGTTTCGTCTTTATGTCATGATAGAGAGATACAAATACTGAATAGTTTAGATGAGAAAAGGCATCGAAATGCCAGGTTACTAGTATTTATCATGTAAACAGGGAACATGAATAACCGATCTCTCTGTGCTCATGTAAACACCATGATGTACTGTAGAGGCGCAGTCAGTGTGTTTTACTGGAGCCTCAGTTCGATAAGAGCTTATTTTCTGAGTTCTTTAACTTCGGTACTCTCTCTCAAAATGGTAATGTTCATTATGTTTTAATTATACTTCTTATCATTCAGAAGCTTTTTGTGTGTGTTTATGTTTTACTGAGTGCTTATATGCAATTTCCATCCCAGTATTCAGTTAACTGTTTATTTTCTGTGCACATTACATAGACTAGCTAATATTCTACCTACTGCTTGGGACTTTGAGTCTTCAAAATGTCCAATGTCACAGACTGGGACTTACTTTAGAGTCAGTTGTATTTACATTCAGTATGACTTGTTATGATTCAATGTGAAAGAGTATACTGCTCAATAAATAATGATCACTTCACCACCTCTCTTGACATCTAGGCGCTTGAGAGTGAGTCAGAGGCAGAACACAGGGACAGTGGAGAGAGGTTCATTGCTCAGGTGAGTGATGAAAGGGAAATGACAGTTTAGAGTCAATTGTGATGTGGACTCTCATCCCAGAATGTTAAGGAAATCAGTGGGGATATTGAACAGGAAGCGTTTCAGTCAAGGGGCATCATATGACCAATATAGACGGAAGAACAACATTTATTTGAACATTTAAGTCAATGATACCATTCCTAGGTGAACTTAACATCTGTATGGAGTCAGATCAGTCTCAATATTAATAAATGCTCACAGAAGGATTCACAAATGTATTTTGCGATTTATATATAAATGACTCTCCACAACAATATCTCTCAATGCACTCATAAATATTTATTGTTGTATATAAATGTACAAAAAATGGGCATTTAAACTGCTTTGTATTAATTCAAAGACGGCTCTGAATTAATAATCAAATATGTTTCCTTTCTTTACTACTGGATGAAATTACAAAATGTACCCATCATTTTCCTCATACTAGTATAGCCACATAAAAGTATCAAACCACCTGATAAAAGGTGCCAGAATACAGGAAATCTATTTTTTTTTCGTGGTGGGGGGGAACCCCACACCCCCCTTTAAAAATGTCCCCCCCACATTCAGGATGCTTCCTACGCCCATGAAGTGAAAACACTAATCTCACAGTGTTAAAATACACCAGTACAAGTGAAAGTATTCCATTCAGTATTTAACAGTAACTACATGTATGTAATAAGTTAAATTACGGGAAAGTATTTAGCCTATTGCCCAGTGATATGTACTTAAAAGTTAAAGTATTAGTTATGCAGCAAAATGTGCATTAATGATATTTTTTGTGTTTCTCGATTAATATTACAACATGCATTGCAAAGTTGTAAGTTTTTTAACTGTTTTATATACTGTTGGGCAGTTTAATCTGCAGAAATTCATCTTGTATTCTATGAAATCCTCATGTTTGTATTTTTGTCACTTTGTTTTTTTCGGGAAAACAGTCCCTTTAAAACAAGAAGCCCATTCTTCATGGAGGTATTTCTAGCCTAATCCGTGTATAAAACACATTTTATTTCTGCATTTAAAAATGTACTCAGGTGACAGTACTGCAGTGTTTTCATCAAATGTGAGAGACAGCAAGCGCATAAATATAGCACGTTTGTTTATTTTAGCAAACCATGCTCCAAGTAAAATTGAATAGAAATGATAATGTATAATCTTTTTGAGAAATAGAGATCGCACATCAGTCCTGTGTACAGATCAGTTCGATAAAGTCATGCCTAAACAGCGACATTACACGATAAATACGGGTTTAAATAGCAGCATTTGCCACGGAAGGCGAGTGGCAGCTACAGTAAACCTTCTCTTACTCTGGCATCTTGTGGCAACTCCCGTTCAGCTGCGGCAGATGCCTCGGCAAGTTGTGGCATCGGTGGCATATGCCGGAAGTACTTGCCACAGAGTAGTGGCCTCTGTGGCAGATGCCGGAAGTACTTGCCACTGCCTGCAGATGCCACGAAATGAGCCAGGCCCTACTGGAAAATGTACTTTGTAACTAACTAACAATGCTTGGTTATTATATCTGACAACTCCACATTTTATTTAGCAGAAGACCCAGGTGGAGCTAATTTAGCCATTTTACTTAGTGTTGGTTGGTTTTATTTTATTTAACATGCATTTGAATGTTCACCTCCAGAAACAACAGTAACTTGAGGTATAAACCAGGCACTGTATGTACCATAGGATCATATTTCCTGCAACAATACACTTACCTGAATTTGCAATATTATTGTCAATCAAACAATATATTAAGCTGCAAATGTCTGTGTAACTGAACTAACCCTTCATAAAAAAAAGGACAGGGAACACCGATGCAATGTGACACACAGAACATTTAATCTGCAGTTTTTTCAAGTCATATAGCACCACAACGAAAAGCAACAACAATCTGTATCTGATATTAGTGTGCATGTCAGTACAAACCATAGAGCGGGTTAACGGCAATGTACGGGAGGAAAGGAAACTAAGCTGAAAGTCGTTTCTGGTGCAGGGCTTTAATTTACGCAGACTGAAAATGGAGGCACACGCACATTTGTTCACTGGCCCTCCTGTTGCCCTTTGTCATAGAACCTCCTCCCACGCCCTCTCTCTCTCCACCACATTGTGCTGGAAGCCCCTGACGTGACCCCGGCGGGGCCCCCCACCTCTGTCGTACAGGTTGTTGGGCCCTCCCCTGCTTCTTGAAGCCCGCCCGTCCCACTGGTAGCGCCCGGTGGTTGGGTCCGAGTCCCCCCAGTGAGGAGCCCTTCTCCTTCCACGGTGACCCCGCCCGCCTGCAACTTCTTTTGGGCATTCAGTGTCCAAGGCTGCCTGGTACAGTGGGGGACCCTCCCCAGACATCGGGGTCTCTGCCGGGACCACCCTGCCTGTCTTAGACTGACAGAATTCTGCATTCTCTTGCATTTGTTGGTTACCCTGAGCTTTAATCGGCCCCTCGTGGCAGGACAGAGACAGTTTGTGCAGGTGCTCCGTGACGGGGGCCGCTCTCCGGTGATGTTGCGGTCGGAACCGGCCTCCTCTCCTCGGCCCCCGCCTCGGAGCCTGAGCGCCCCTGCAGTGGGAGAGTCCAGGAACAGAGTGGTCAGTTTCATAAGAGGGAACCTTAGAAGCAGAGGGTGCCGGGGGGGCGGGGGAGACGTCTGGGTCGAGGTTTTCGTTTTCAACAGCAGGTGGAGCCTGTGGGAGTTTACAGGCGTCATGTTAATCTTTTTGTATAAAATGATGCATATGGGAGCAGTGCTGTGCAAAGGTTTTTTTCACTTTTTAGTTTTAAGAGTTAACGATATATTCGTATCTGACTCTAAAAAAACATCAAACAGAACATTTCCTAAATGATCAGTGTTCCCCTAATGATAGTAGCCTGAAGTTTCTATGTTTAGACAGCAGCTCAAAATGTATTTTTTTTAGGCATAAAACTCAAATGCAAGATGTCCTCAAATAATACATTTCAACTAAATAAAGTCACTTAAAGGGCCCATGCCATGGCCATTTCTACTGATCATAATTCCATTGTTGAGTTCTACTAGAATAGATTTATACTGTGCAATTTTACAAACTCACATTGGTTTCTCATACAGCATCTCTGTAAAGTATGTGTATTCACTCAGTCCTAAACGGCTTGTTGGAGCTCCTGCCCCCCCCCCCCCCTCCCTATGAGCCCAGTGGCCGTCTGCGAGACACCGCGGAACTCAGCCTGGGCACACACACACACACACACACACCTAGGGGATGGGTATCGTTAAGGTTTTAACGGTACTACTACTTTTATCGATACCGCTTATCGGTCCGGTCTTTTAACGGTACTTTTATCGGTTATTTTGGAGAAAAAAACAAGGTAAACTAACTAAACAAATTGTGAACAAAACTAACATTGCTTTTTATTTAAATTAAATAAATAATATTTCACATCAAAAGAAACAACAATGTTTTAACAAATCATATTAAATAATGTGATGACAGAACTGTAAACAGAATAGCTGAAACTTTAACAAACTAAATAACTCAGTTACCTCTAATCATTAACCCATGTTTGTATAACTGAGTTAACTCTGTGTGTTGCTGCTAGCATACATAACACCTGACGTGGAAACGTTACTCGTGGACGGGGCTACAGAGCTACTAGAAAGACAGTGGAACCTGGTGCATTCCTCCGTCTGAATGTGGAGCACTTTTGATAAATGTTTAGACAAATTGCTCGTGTTACCGCCCTTACATGCTAAACTGTTATTGCACTTTAGGCAACGAGCATCGAGACGGGTAAAGTTTAACCACCACGGAGCGCGTTCTCTCCGCCATGGCCTCCGTGTGTGTGTGTTGCTGCATGTAGCAGCTGCGTGTGTGTAAACTGCCCCGCCCCCTCGCAAGCAGGCGGGGGAGAGATCTCTCGTCTGGATTGGGAAGATCGGAAATACAAAAAATAATCAGACGCATTTTGCAGTCTATTTCTTTCTTTAAGTTTTTAGTACTTTATCCATTTTTTTCTGTATAAATAGTTACAATATTGCTTTTTTTACGTGAGTTGAGATTTTTTTGAAACACAATATTTTGTATTTTCTAGAAATGGTTACTGAGGAAAACAATACATTCTAAACGTGTGTGATATATAAGAGCAGAACACTGCAACTTGTATCTGAACCCAGAAATCCAAATACGTCTGATGCAATTAAGAGAAGGAATCATGACGTGTTTTATGAGCTGCAGCCTGTCAATGTGTGGCCATATCATTTCAGATTCATTCTCACCTCGTTGGTATGGATGAGAAATCGATTTGATTCCACCTCCGGGTCAATGATCCCCCCTTTAGAGCGCTGCCTCTCCAGAAGCTTCTGCAGCTTGCACCACTTCTGCTGACATTTTGAACCAATCACCACTTCGTCCAGCTGAGTGAGAAAAACAAAAGACTTTCAATGGTTATTACTGACTTTGGAAACGACTTCCAAAGTGGTAAGATTGTGAAATTAAGCTATGAGCCGCCATAATGAACTATTTATTCAATTAAATGATGCAACATAAAATAATAAATATTCCCATCGATACAAGTACATAAGGTGCACTATGTTACCTCGGGCAGCTGGGGTGCAGGCGAGGACAGAAGCTGGTCCACGTCATACGACAGCGGCTCTCTACACACCGGACACACCACAGTCAGCTCCTGTGAGGGGAGTCAGAAAATGAAATCACTTGTAAAAAAGAGAGACACAAAAAGGTTTGTTTGGCCGGAGCTCCTCTCACCTGACGCTGGGTGTGGTCTCGGGTCTTGTCCTCCTCTAACTCACGCTCCCTCTGCTGGAGCTCCCTCTCTGCGTGGCTGGCGTAGCGGCCGAGGCAGTGGGAGTGGAAGTAGTGGTAGCAGCTCGTCTTGGAGAACGTCTCTCCCTCCTGGAGACATCCAGTGCACATAGAAAAATTAAATGGGTTTGCAGAGGCAGATTTTAGGAACATTTCTGCTTACAAGAAGTTGCTTAAGAAATATACTTTCCTTTTCAACATTTTTAATTGGAATTCTTTTGTATTTATTTAAATAAAACAAAATAAGGAAATACATCCATATTCTATTAACTAAAACGAATTATAGTGATAGACAAAATGTTATAAGGATTGATGTTGTTGATGTTGATGATGATGTACCTTAAAGCCATAGAGGCAAATGACACAGTTTCCATGAGGAATATTGCTTTCAGTCAAGATTTCTTTAGCTTTCTATAGGAGAGAAAAAAAGGAGAAAAGTTAGAAACTTGACTTCAAGCAGCAGTACTTCTCACTATTACCATTATGTATGAATTAAATAAAAAGCACTATATATAGTGACCTCAATGAGCTGATACAGCACGGGTGAACCCAGACAGGACTGAGCCTCCAACTGAAGACACTTTTGGACACTAAAAGAAAAGGTGGCATATGCTTACAGAGTTTTACACTCCAAAATAAACATTTCCGAGCAGAAAGTAGTGATAAAAGAGTTCAATCACACTTTATTACCTACTGATCTTGTCATCAGAAAGCCCCCGAGGGTTACGAATGGAGATTGCTGGAGAAGACGAGGGATACTAAGCACACAAAACAGGGAAGAGAGTCAAAATGTAATTATGTCCATCAGTGTGTTGAGCTTTACAGGTGGTGTTTTAGCACTATGGCAGCATTCCATACCTTTTCTATTAGTATATACTGCTACTGCCCTAAAAAGTATGTACGGTTGCAGGCAGTATGCATACAAACGGGACTATACCCTGAGTTCCAATACCCATACATACTACTAAAAAGAAATTAGTATTTCCCAATAAATAGTATGTCAAATGTAGTATGCCAAAAATACCTGGATGTCCTACAGCATCAGGTCCCATATGAAAAAGCTTAAAGAGCCTGTGACACGAGTTTCCCCCATCATCCAAACCCATCAATTTGAGTAAATATTGTCCCTTTGAAAATCGTGACTGAACTGATTTTGGATATTTGTACTTTGATAACCATTAATCTGCCCTTCAATGTTGACCATTTTCTGGATCTGCTCGGGGATTCTTCAAGTCCCGCCAAATTACGTGTGACGTCATTGCGGGCACAGCGCTCCAGCTGCACCGTTCAGGATCCCAGCATCTGCATGTAAACGCACGATGGCGCACACAGCAGCAAGCTCAGACAGCGATGACAGTTTAATTTTGAACGTGTCTGAGAGCTATGAGGCTGAAGGATCGGTTTATGTTGTATCTGTTAGAAGTTTAGGAATTAGGTGCGTCAATATGGGCGATCATACGGTCATGTAGCCAGTGGTGGAATGGGACTAAAAATCATCCCGGGACTCTCGACCAGCCCACTTCGGTACCGCTAGTAAATTGTCAACGGGGGGAGTGGGGGATGTGCTAGTGACTTATCCGACCGGCCCACTTCGGTACCGGCCCATCGGGATTCGTCCCGATGGCCAGTCCGCCACTGCACCCAGCCCACGTAAACTGTCAACGGGGGGAGCCTCGCTGCGGGGAAACGGTGGACCTAGTGTCCCGATCGGAGTGGGAATAATAATAATAATCATAATCCGTGCATTTTATCCATTCATTTCCCCAACATTGTGGTAAAAAAAAAACCACACGTTTAATCCATGTTGGTGTACTACAACTACAAAAAGCATCGGTTTGTTTTCTCATCAGGAAATGCAGACCGGCTCAAACAAACGATTTTTAAATCATCATCCTCACGATCATTTAATCTATCATATGTTCGCCGAATTGACATGAAAGCACTAATAAATGTAGTTTCATCCACTTGAGTTTACAACTACAAAAATAATCGATTTGTTTTTATATCACATCCTACGGGAGGAAATTCAGCAGCTCCGATTTTAATCCTAATTTAATCATCATCTTCACCACGATCATTTATGTTTATGTTCACCGAATTGACATGAAAGCACTGACAAATATGAATATTCTGTAGTCAACTTCATTAACGTGCCTAAACTCAGCAATTCACCATTTCTACGCATGACAACACACTATAGAGGCTTCTCAATTCTTACATTTCCCCTCCTCGGTTCCCCTCCTCGAGACTTAGTCCCGCCCACAGGAGATGCGAGCGGAGGACCGAGGAGAGAGGAGGGGAAGCAGCAGACGTTTAAAGAAATGAGAACTCCTCTCATATTAAAGCGACGTCGGTTCATTATTACGTGGCAACAGCTGCATCAGCTGTCGAGTGTTTTGTCATAGCCCTGTATTTTATAATCTCTGTTAGATCAGCTGAACATTGTTCCCCCACATATTTACTTTGAATTCATTGAGAGTGCGGTATAATGAGACAATAACAGGCACAGATGCGGACACACACACACAAATATATTTATATAAATATATACAATTTAAAGTATGAGAGCACTCTCATAATAACGTAACACAATCAGAGATTGGATATATCCCCCCCTCTCTCTGGTCGCTGAAATGGGGAATTGAAATTACGGGCCAAAAGTTGTATTTACAAGTAGGCCTATTAAAAGTAAGCAGAGGACACCAAACCAACTGAGACCGACACACACACACACACACACACACACACACACACACACACACAACACACACACACACACACACACACACACACACACACACACACACACACACACACACACACACACACACACACAACACACACACAACACACACACACACACAACACACAACACACACACACACACACACACACACACACACACACACACACACACACACACACACACACACAACACACTACACACACACACACACACACACACACACACACACAACACACACACACACACACACACACACACACACACACACACACACACACACACACACACACACACACACACCACACACACACACACACACACACACACACACACACACACACACACACACACACACACACACACACACACACACACACACACCACACACACACACACACACACACAACACACACACCACACACCACACACCACACACACACACACACACACACACACACACACACACACACACACAGCTCCTAAAGCATAATCAGGCTACAGCCGTTGTGTATTTTATTATGTGAAGCACTAAACTGTCTTAGAAAAATATCGACTCTTTATTTGTAGATATCTACTCAACTAAAGCAAATAAAGAGAGTAGGCCTGTTATACTGAGTGATATACATTTTACACACTGCTCTGCTTTCTGCACGGAAACATCGCGACGCGATGAAAGCAGTTTCTAAAATAATATCCAGGGGATGCATGCATAGCTGTCATTGGCTGAGATAAGTCCGGCCGTGCGTCACGCCTCCACCGTTCCCGGAAATGCATCCGCGGAGGAGCCGTGGAGGAACCATCAGTGTCTCCTCGGTTATAGCTCCTCCAGAGAGCCTCCTCGACGCTCGATCCTCGGTGTGCATTTAGAGAAATGAGATGTCCTTCAAAATGGCGCGCTGAAATTCATTTCCGGGTCACTACCGGAGGACCGAGGAGTCGAGGAGGGGAAATTTGAGTATTGAGAAGCCTCTTTTGTCCGTGTTTGGCTCTCTCGCCGCACAGTGAAGCGTTCCCGCATTGACGTCACTTCCGGCTTCCCCCAAAACTTCAAAATGAGTCGAAGGAATATTTCATTGCACAACAGTTGTTGGGATGCTGTCACAGGCTCTTTAAAGTTAAAGGTGCAATGTTAGGACTAAGCACTATGTCAGAATAAAAAAATCGGATAGTTGTCACTTTTATTTTATATTTTATTCGTCAGCGTGGCAACTAAATAGAATACTGGTATGTTTTGGAACGCAGGACTGGTGTTTTCAGTTGATTGTATCCTTACAGGTACATAGCAGACACCTTATTAATGTGAGCCGTGGAGAGAAATGTGAGCAGTGTTGTATCAATAAACCTCATCACACAACACAGAGACTGACGTAGCCTACTGTAAACACAGTCCAGTAGCAGGATAAGATCATAAATGATGTACCTGCTGATCCAGGGTCAGAGTCAGGGTGAGGCGGACAAACTGTGAGACAGAGTCCTCCGCTGTGGACGGGTACAGGACCAGGCTCACCTCCCAGCACCTGCAGGACACAGCTGCAGCTTCAACAACACTCTCTAAACACAGATAAACTCTGAAGCCAAAAAGGCAGCAATCATTATGCAGAATGGCCCAATTAATGACGATACACTTGATATGATGTAATAATGTGCATTTTAATGTAACTAGAAACTAAAGTTATCCAGTATTGTAGTATAACGTTTCATGAAATTGGAATACTCATGTATAAGTACTTCAAAATCTGTACTTGATTACAGTTCTTGAGTAAATAAACTTGCACCACTGTCTCGTACTGTAAATCACTAACAACATGCCTTAAAGCTAAAGCTTGATGTCATTTTAGCTCATTTTTGTCTCACCCTTCTTCTTTCCTGTTGACCAGCAGTTCATCCAGATAGATGGACTGCAGCACCTCGATTTCAGACAAAACACTGCGGAGAAGAGAAATATAATGTTTAACTTGTATTGATGCCATTCTGTCCTGTTTTATAACAGGTTGACACATTATGCTAGCGTTAGCTGGTTAACCATATAGCCACAGCAGAACTGCTACATTTCCTCTGATGTTAAACCGTCACTAAATAAATAAACCGGATATCAATTGTATTGAATGTCATGAAATGTGTTTGATGGTAAAAAGAGGAAATACATGCTGTAAACTAACTCACTCGCACTCGGCTGCCATGATGAGGTTTGTCGCTGTTTGAGCTAGCTGCAGCTGCTAAAACCTTGATATAGCACACGGTTCTTTCAAAACAAAAGTGTCACGGCAAGCTCTTGTTACCGTTTTAAATAAATCACGTAACTAGACATTAACTGGATCATTGTAGGTCTGATTTAAACGTAACATTCCCATTTATGAAGGGAAAGGGTGAATCATACATACTTGGGCCTAAATTATAAAACTTGTATTTTGAATGCGTTCACCGGAAGTACCAGCATGTTGTTATGACTGACTTGATGTCAAGTGACCATGGAAGGGAAATGTGCTGATTTCCATTCCACAGTAAGAACTGCATACTATAAATAACTAATAACAATACTGATAATAATTATAATGAGTCATAATGTCTTTAAAATTACATTATGACTCATTATATTATATGACATAATTATGAGTCCTATCATTTTAGTTTTTTCATCATTGAGTAAATGTTGGAATGTGTGTTTTGACCTATGATTTTGACCCATGTGCTGACACATTCATACAGTGATCCATTTTGTGGGAATACATCTTTTGAATAGTTTTCATCATTCATTGTTTGTCTACCATTAAAATGTTCGTCTTGTAAAACACTTCACAACTTTGTTTTGGAAAGTGATAGCTTTGTTAATAAAAAATATGAATACTTTATTATTGTTATTTGGCACTAAGGTGCTCAAAACTTAAGTATTTTCTTTAACCACTTTAACATACTGTATGATAGATGTTGGATACACCACTAATAACACCTGCAATACTCATTTACACATATACACATCTGTCTCTCTCAGGGGCGGATTTACAGGGGGGCAAGGGGGGACAGCTGATCCCCCACTGTAGATTCCCCCCAGCTGCCCCCCTAACTTTTGTGTCCCTAAAACTGTACTTGTAGAAGCAAACTTACACTATGTGCACAAGCTTCTCAAGTAACGAAACAAGCAATACATTAATTAAAAGTGAATCATTTGAAATATAATCTTAGGCCCCTCAAAAATGTAGCACTGCGGAGTGGCGTTCACACGGACAGCGACACTCAGGAGCGACCGAGCTGTCACAGCAACCAAAGAAGGATCAGTTTCCCCTGGCAGCATTCCCCCTTGGACCAGTTTTGTTTTTACTAAAGAAGAGAGCTTGAAACAAAATATTAAAAACTATAAAATCCACGTAAATTACTCTCACACATCATAGCAACCAGGCTGCATAAATTAAACCAGGTTGCACCCTTTATCGTCAAACTGGGTGTTACAAAGTAAACAGTCTAAACACAGCTGCCTGTGTGCGTCACGTTTGATAAATACTTTCTGATTTGATATTTACTATAGCCTATTAGCTATAGCTATTAGCTACATGGTCCTAACGTGTAAGGTAATACAATCATTTGTACCAGTGCTTTTGACATCGAGACTCTTTCATGCCAGAGGAGCTGGAGTGATTCAACGACAACAACAAAAGATATATCTGAGAAGAGATCAGGATGAATAGAAAGAGAAAAGGGAATACACTGGAGAGACCATGGGTCAGAGCAGGAGAAGGCCAGGAGGAGATGAAGACATTAGGGAAAAAGAAGAAATGAATGTGAGGAATGAAGATGTGATGTCAGACTCAGAAAGAGGGACAGTGATCAGGAGCAGATGAAACTCCAGCTGGACCGCATGGTATGTTTTTATTCTTCCTACATACGATAACAGCAGCAGTGGCTCTTAGAGAAATATTGCCTGAAATGTTTCGCTGCACAGGTCGCCTTAAGCTCTCTTAAGAGATGGGTGATGTCATTTGTGGACTTAATAATAACTAAGTACTTTGTCTGAACTTACAGTACATATAATTTTAGGGTAGCCTTCCTGTACTTAACATGAGTATTGTCTGCCGTTTTTACTATGTTTTTGTTTGTTTGTCTGAACACCTTGTTTCTCTTGTGCATTAAGACCACTTGTGTTAGGGTATGATTTAACAAGATATAGGTTATATATACATTATAAAATACCACTTACTGTCCGCCCTCCCATGCCACCCTGCCATGACCTCTTGCGCCACCTTTGCCACCCCATGTAATATGTGGTCTCTCTCTCTCTTTCTCACTCACTCACTCACTCACTCACTCACTCACTCACTCACTCACTCACTCACTCACTCACGCACTCACTCACTCACTCACTCACTCACTCACTCACTCACGCACGCACTCACTCACGTCACGCACGCACTACACGCACACACACACACACACACACACACACACACACACACACACACACACACACCACACACACACACACACACACACACACACACACACACACACACACACACACACACACACACACACACACACACACACACACACACACACACACCCACACTGTGTTGTTTTGTTGTGGTATTGAGTGTCAGGCTGACAGGCGGATGTGAGTGAGCTCCACCTGCAGCGGCTGTGCACAGCAGGCGGTTTGGAGCCACGAAGATTCAGGTCAGACACACATCTTTAAAACTTTCTGCAAACACACGGCCTGTTTCTGTCTGACTCTGCACACCTAGCTGAAGGCACTGCAGTATCTCTGCATTATTGATCTGTGATGAGACATGTTTCTCTCTGTGTGAAGATGCTATAACCGTTTTAAGAAAAACTGAATCTTGAATGAAAATATAGGAAAATATAAATGAAGAAAGGAGGGGCATGTATGCAATGACATGATACTGCATGGTGTCATTTTGATCACAGTTTATCTTCAATTGCTAACACATATGAAACCATGGCTCATTTTCTCAAAACACTGAACATAATTCCCAAACAACACACCCAAAGTGCAAACACCTCATATATCCTGCAGAATGACTCAAAACGACATCAACACCTATCAAAACCCAACTTTTGCACCGAATTGCACACACTTCGTACAAGACTCTTTGTCCAACCAACTACACACCGTGGTGCTCAATCAAAAACACACATACTTTTATGGGTTTCTGCACCACAGAAATAAGCGCAGAAACCGTTATGCTGCAAATAACTCTTCAACTGACTTCCATTCATCCTCCCTCTCACTCCCTGTACCTCTACCTCTTGCTGCTATGTCTAAATATCCATTGTTGTTGTAAAAAGTTCTTACTAGTAGCCTTTTCCTAGTGCTTGCATCCTGACTGATGAGTCAGCAATATGCATGTGTATTTGTTTATTGGTTCATGTGTGTAGCATTTCTTAATGGCAGTGCTATGAAAATGCCAAACAAGTGAATATGTCAGATATCGGTGTCTTCCTTAGAGAACTGTGTGCAGTGTCTTCTGCCAAGATGAGTTGAAAACTGGGTGCAGAGCTGAAATGTGTTGGAGATTTGAGCTGAGGTTTTGCTCTTTGAGTGTGAGTTTAAATAATTATTGCACAATGATGCACTAGGTGTCATTTTGTGTGTTAGCCACTGAAATAAACTGTACTAAAATTCACTAAACCACACACCCAAAGTGCAAAACACCTCATATATCCTGCAAAATTCTGCACTGCAGAAATATGTGCAGAAACACAAATATTCTGTTGAAACAAAACAAAATGTTTCTTTATACACAACTAATCAGGGCAACATGCATGAAGAGCACAGCAGTTGTGTGAATGAAAAATATGCTCTTTATCAAATACATTAAATGCTAAGGAAAACTTTGAGGAGAAACATATAAAGATAATTTTTCTCTAAAAAAAAGAGAAAAGAAAAAATACCTGAATTGACTTGAATTCGTCCTCCCTCTCACTCCCACATCCCTCTCTTCATCGTGATGCTATGTTGCTTCCACCTATATGACCGTACTCACCTGCAGTCTTTATATAGTGCCCACAGGACCAAGCAATCATGTGTGGCCCGATGGCAAATGTATTTTCGAATGGTTTCATGTGTGAGGCGTTTTCAGTGGCAGTGTTTTGAAAGTGACTTTATGTCAGATTTATGTTTCTCACTTAGAGAACCTTGTGGAGTGTCTTGCAAAAAGTCCGTAGATGATTTGCAAATGAGGTGCAGAGCTGAACATGTGTTTAGGGTTTTGGAGACTTGAGCTGAGGTTTTGCTATCTGAGAGTCAGTTTATGTGTCATTTTAGTGGTTAGCAATGGGAAAAAACTCTTCTTTTTGCTTTTAAATGTAACACTTAGATTAACTTCATATGAAGAATGTGATGAATTATCTATTATATGATATTATTTATAGTCTGAGATATACATGTTTTTCACATAAATGTTTTTTATTTATCTTTTGAATTGTGTATTCTTATAATTTATTTTTAGTTCCTTTTTGTTTTATTTCAGTAACTGTTTGGTAACCTTAAATAAAGGTGGACTAGACATATTTACGGTGGCCCTGAAGTGCAAGACACCACAGCATTTCACAAAACGCCACAGCATTTCACATTGGACGGAAAGGGTATTCCTTAGGGAGAACACTTCTTGTTTGTGATTGGACAGAGCTGTGATTGGTTGTTTTTGCTGCCAGTCAAGAAATTACGCTTCGTGATTGGCCCAACACTCAGAGCTCACAGCTCCTCATATCTGTTTAGAAACTGGACAAAAGTTAAACATATACAAAACACAGACTGTCTATGTCATGGTGAATACAGTCGCTGCTTTATTTATGTCTGTATGACGTTGTTGTGAGCGTGGACGGATCAGCTACAGGTTAGTTTAGCCTGGTCGATCCGATTCCGATAGGATTTACATTCAAGGGTACTATGACTATGCTTGCACGTCATGGTACCATAGCACCTCCAAGGCGCTAAAAATAAAACTTCAAACATCGCAAAATAAACTGGTCAGACTACTGCTTGACCTTTCATCTAGAACCCACCTCACCTCTGCCCACTTTGACAACCTAGGATGGCTTAGAGTAGACGACAGAGTACAGCTACTTGCAATGGGCCTGGTCTACAAGATCCACTACACCTCTATGGTACCCATGTACATGTCAAAATTCTTCCCAAAGGTCAAGGAATACCATGATCATAACACCAGAGGGAGCTCCACAAATCATGTGAAACCCAGATTTGGCACAAAAAAGGGGGAATACACGTTTCGCAATTATGCCACATCAAGGTGGAACGCTCTTCCCACAACTGTAAAGGAAAGTAAAACTATACTTACCTTCAAAACCTCTCTTAAAGAGCACCTTCGGGGGAGAGCATTGCAAAACTGGCCCCGGTAATGGTACAAATCTCAACCTGTCGTTCAATGGACAGCCCCCGATCTATGTATATACTCGCATTTTAGACTCTGTTACTAACTGTATATATATCTGTAGACTTGGTATGTCTTAAATGTCCGGTTAGGATGTATTAGAACGAAATCTAAAATGAAAATTGTAAACAAGCAATCTGTATGTAAAAAAACCACCTGTATGTAAATTGTAAATAAGCCATCTGTATGTCAAATATGTCTTATATGTCTTAAATTACATGATGAATTGGAAATGGGGGACCCTGATGTAAACAAGACGAAAGTCTTTCTCTGGTCTGCATCCCCTTAACAATTGTATGTTTTGAGCTGTACTGTACTGTACCCAATATACAAGCTGTTAATAAACTTTTCAAACAATCAATCAATCAATCAATCAACATGGAGATACGGCCCGCCCCCTCTCCAGCGTCTTGTTTGAATGACAGGAGTAAACACAGAATTAATGCTTTATTCATTCATGGTTTTTAAGGGGCTTATCTCCATGTAAATACTATGAGGTAGACTACCCAATATTCGCATCGCTCTAATCGCTCGAGTTTCACCGCGGCTGTCAGATGGTGGAGGTAAACGGTACTCTGTCCCCCCCCCTCCCAGTGAGCTGTGGTGTTCCACAAGGAAGCATATTAGGTCCGTTACTGTTCCTAATTTATGTAAATGACATGTCATCAGCATGTGACTGCAACTTGTTCTTGTTCGCGGACGACTCAGCCCTGCTGGTCTCTGACAGGATTGCAGGTTGAAAAAACCCTCAGCTCCGAGCTCGGCAGAATCTGCACCTGGCTCGCCGATAATAAATGATCATTACACCTGGGTAAAACAGAGTCCATTCTCTTCGGTTCTAAACATAATCTCAGCAAATCCGACGACTTCTCAGTTGCAGTGGGTGACATTATTGTCACAAGTAAGAAGGAAATTACATACCTAGGATCTATTCTTGAGGCAAACCTCTCCTGTGACAAAATGGCATCCAATGTAATAAAAAAGGTCAATCAAAGAACTAGATTCCTATACCGGATCTCCTCTCTGGTAAACAAAAACACCCTGAAAACTCTGGCAGGAGCACTCATTCAAGGGTACTATGACTATGCTTGCACGTCATGGTACCATAGCACCTCCAAGGCGCTAAAAATAAAACTTCAAAACATCGCAAAAATAAACTGGTCAGACTACTGCTTGACCTTTCATCTAGAACCCACCTCACCTCTGCCCACTTTGACAACCTAGGATGGCTTAGAGTAGACGACAGAGTACAGCTACTTGCAATGGGCCTGGTCTACAAGATCCACTACACCTCTATGGTACCCATGTACATGTCAAAATTCTTCCCAAAGGTCAAGGAATACCATGATCATAACACCAGAGGGAGCTCCACAAATCATGTGAAACCCAGATTTGGCACAAAAAAGGGGGAATACACGTTTCGCAATTATGCCACATCAAGGTGGAACGCTCTTCCCACAACTGTAAAGGAAAGTAAAACTATACTTACCTTCAAAACCTCTCTTAAAGAGCACCTTCGGGGGAGAGCATTGCAAAACTGGCCCCGGTAATGGTACAAATCTCAACCTGTCGTTCAATGGACAGCCCCCATCTATGTATATACTCGCATTTTAGACTCTGTTACTAACTGTATATCTGTAGACTTGGTATGTCTTAAATGTCCGGTTAGGATGTATTAGAACGAAATCTAAAATGAAAATTGTAAATAAGCAATCTGTATGTAAAAAACCACCTGTATGTAAATTGTAAATAAGCCATCTGTATGTCAAATATGTCTTAAATGATATGATGAATTGGAAATGGGGGACCCTGATGTAAACAAGACGAAAGTCTTTCTCTGGTCTGCATCCCCTTAACAATTGTATGTTTTGAGCTGTAGTGTACTGTACCCAATATACAAGCTGTTAATAAACTTTTCAATCAATCAATGTGTTTGCTCCTGTCATTCACAAGACGCGCTGGAGAGGGGGCGGGGCGTATCTCCATGTAAATGCTATGGGAGATACCAACTACAACAAAATGAACATATTTGAACATATTTAATTGTAATACACGTTTCAAAGTGATGCCGAAGCAACTACATACTGATAACGGTTAGTAAAAATCATGAATTAACGCTTTAACAAGTCTGCAAACAAGACGGCAGGCGAAAAGCTTTGAAAATGCGTGTTTTCTGAATGGAATCGGATCCATCAGGCTAAACTAACGTGTTGCTGCTCCGTCCACACTCACAACAACGTCATACAGACATAAATAAAGCAGCGACTGTATTCACCATGACATAGACAGTCTGTGGTTTGTACATGTTTAAGTTGTGTCCCGTTTCTGAACAGATATGAGGAGCTGTGAGCTCTGAGTGTGTGCTAACGGCTGATGTGTTGGGAGTCTATGGTTGGGTGGGACATATTTCGCTGTCGGGTGTTGACCAATCACGAAGCGTCATTTCTTGACTGGCAGCTGAAACAACCAATCACAGCAGTGCTTCTCTGGCTGGCTCTGTCCAATCACAAACAAGAAGTGTTCTCCCTAAAGGAATACCCTTTTCATCCAATGTGAAATGCTGTGGTGTTTTCTGAAATGCTGTTGTGTTTTGTGAAATGCTGTGGTGTTTTGTGAAATGCTGTAGTGTTTTGTAAAATGCTGTGGTGTTTTTTGAAATGCTGTGGCATTTTCTGAAATGCTGTGGCATTTTGTGAAATGCTGTGGCGTTTTCTGAAATGCTGTGGTGTCTTGCACTTCACGGCCACCGTACATATTGCTGTACTGTTTTAAAACAGTAGTGCTGGTCCATATTCCTCCAATTGATTGAAAGATATGAATGCATGAGAAAGTACATTTGTTCATGCGGTCAAGTGTCTTTAAACCAGCTTCGAAGAGTTTTTTCAATATAACCCTTCTGTGTTGTTGTGTTTCAAATGATATTTTGAAACATTTTCTCTCTCACTGATTCAAGTTCACATAGGTTGAGTATAGCAGGGACAAATTATATAAATATAATTTTATTACGCAATAAAGTGCTCTGCAGGAAATTAGATTTGCTGTTATTTCCAATAGATAGAGACATTAGTGCACTTATCCAAGAAATGCACTACATTAAACTGCTCTCTCTGAGCAGCATGATGTTAAGCTTCTCTGCAAAAACGGGACTTCCTCAGGAACTTCCCTGACTCAATATGTTGCATGTGGTCAGGTTGGTATGCCAATAATAAAAGTATTGTAAGGCATGACAGGCTTAACATTCAAATGCAGAACTCATTAGGGTCGCTCTCAATTTATTCCTATCACCAAAAACATACTGAACCTAGCACCTTTGGGCCCCTGAGGTTCTGGGCTCACAGAACAGATGCCCATTTTATTCATTTTGTGTCAATGAATGCATCAATTTACTGTACAGCCAGTGGAACTCAGAATTGAATGCATGATAAAACTAGAAAAAGTGCATTCAATAGATGTATCTCCCTCTCACAAGATACGTTAAATCTAACTTGATAATCCCTCCCTGCTCCCTTTTAAGATGGCATTGAAAATGACAAAAACAAGTATTTATCTATTTGAAATGTTACCTTACTTTACTGGAACGCAACATATGGGATATTAATTGATTCGTCAGTTCAAAATAAGACCAGACTTTACTGTAAATGTCTTACAATAAAGGCCAAAATGGCAAGCAACAAACTAGGGAAATCTGGTTTTAAGGTCTTTGTTACTGATGCAGTTGTTGATCAGATTGAGCCTTTTCCAGACGGACAGGGAGGATTCAGTCAATTATGAAAATATCTAAAAATATATTTGTCATAACATGTTAAATCACCGCAACCACGAGAGGTTCTTGATCATACAGTCATACATCAGGCTAACTGATGACACACACACACACACACACACCACACACACACACACACACACACACACACACACACACACACACACACACACACGAACACACGAACATATGTATGATCCGTTTTAAATCTGGCTGAGGTAACAATGCAGTCTTTTTAAGAAGTATGCATATCTAGATGAACAAGATGCTTAATTTGTCAGGGTTACTTTTGCATGTGTGTGTTCTTGAAACGTGCAACTAAACCACAGTTGCAGCTGTGCTCAGTATATGTGTGACCGTCCCTTGATAAAGCGTCCTCTGAGGAAGGTCTGTGGTTAGAATACTAGGAAAGGAAGGGGAAGTTGCATGAAGTGAAACAGAGAGGGACAGGAAACTGTGCACATTTCTGCAAAATAAAAGGGAAAACACAAGGTCAACTAAACACACAATATTTAACAGTATTGGGCTTCTTCACCCAACTTTTATCTCAGAACTATTTTCATATATTTTACATATTTAGGATATAGCCTAGATGCAAGATATAAAATATTATTTAACAAATTACTGTTTCCAGCCAACAAATGTCTTGTTTTATTGATAACAAAGCTGAAGATTTTAACAAAATGTCTAAAAATGAAAAATAATACATAAATACAACAACTCATGATATACATGCAGACACAAAGAGAGAGAGTGAGAGTGTACCAGAATATTAAAGAACTATAGATTGAAACAGGTTTTAATTCCAATACCTGCCTAAAAATGTGTCGGATAAGGTTTCCTCAATAGATTATTTGATTACCTAATGCAACCTTTATTTCCCAACAATTTGTGTTTATATATTAAATTCAACCAATTGTTTGTAGGCTAAAGCAAGAGATATCAAACTTCTTTAAATATTCAACTCGCTTAAAAATTAAAAACGTTTGGGCGAGGGGTAGACCTAGGACCAGGTGGAGGGATTATATCTCTTCGCTGGCCTGGGAGCGCCTTGGGATCCCCCAGTCAGAGCTGGTTGATGTCGCCAGGGAAAATAAAGTTTGGGGCTCTCTGCTGGAACTGCTACCCCCGCGACCCGACCACGGATAAGCGGGAGAAGATGGATGGATGGATGGATGGATGGATGGATGGATGAAACTCGCTTAAAAATGCTGCAACAAGTGGCCTGACTTTTATTTTGAAAGTGAGGCCGGAAGTGACATTTAACGCACTCGGTGGCTGGTACTTGTAGCAGAGGCGATCATCAGACCGCACAGAGCAGACACACGCAGACACAAATTATCGTGTTCACGCAACCTCACCCAGACAACAGAGCAACAAAACGCCACTCACTCAAAACCGGGACTTTTGTTTGTTTGTGCTAACTGTTTTAAACATTCAAATATGCTTCTGTGTTCACACTTCGGACGGAGAAGAGGCCAGCCTTAGAATAAAAGTCACCACAAAGTATTCTCCGGAGAGGAGGAAAGGTAAGCTGAACAATGCTGTTTTAATATCTGAAAATGTATTAACCTCATACTTCCTTGTGAAAAAAAAAATGAAATTAAGTTACGGCTCAGTTCTCTTCCTCTTTCTATTGCTCTCTATCTCCAACTTCTCTTTCGTTACTTGAAACTAAATAATGACTTATTTATTATTATTATTATTATTTCGTAACTGGATGAAGCCCTCTCTGACAGCAGACACAACATTACACATACTTATTTAGCTTTAGGCAACTTAGGTGATATCAGTTATGCACATTTACGCCAATCTTGGATGTTATACTTGTAAAACCCAGGTTAAATCTACATTTCTGAACTAATTTTAATCGTTATTTCATCTCTATTTTCTGGATCTCCCCTCTTGGCTTGGATTGTATGTTTTCAAGCTGCATGTTTTTATGGTTTTTCACCCCCGTCATTTAAGGGAAGTAGCTTGAAAGCTTTTGTTGGTGGGCAAGATTGAGTGATATGATGTCAATACTAATACACAATCTTTGATAATCTCATTAGTTCTTAATATATGTTTAGTTTTTCTGTCTAAATCCATGGAGATCGATGCTTTTCTACCACCACAGAGCTCAGGGTTAGAGGTCAATGCCCTAACTAACTAACTAACTAACTAACTAACTAACTAACTAACTAACTAACTAACTAACTAACTAACTAACTAACTAACTAACTAACTAACTAACTAACTAACTAACTAACTAACTAACTAACTATGAATTAGGGATTCAAATACACACTTTTATTTAGAGAAACCATTTTTTTTTTAGGCAACAGTTTATTGTTTAATGTGGTTTCCAATAATGGTTTTGCATCTCCTTTGAGCATGTATCCTCGTTGTAAGTGTTTGCCAGCGGACACTGTCATAAATTTAATTTAAATCCAGTTTTCATCCACATTTTGACCATACACATGTTAGATCTTGGTCGTTCTTAACTATTTATTTCAACCAGATAAAGGAATTTAGTCATCGGAATCTGGATCCTAAGTCCGCCCTGGGTCCCAATAATCAGCGTTTTAAAAAAAAGTTTTTAAATCAACTGGTCCGTTTGTTTTGATGATGAGAATAATTATGCAGGTTATTTAGACTCCCGGTTAACCTCCTTTCTTACCGGGAAAAGATCCAAGGCCACCAAATTCCGTATTTTGTTATACATTTTTTTGAGCGACCCCTAGCGGTTGCAAAAATATATGTAGAGATTTCAATCTGCCGATTTTATTTGTCTAAGTTATTTTAAAGGTCCCATGTCATGCTTATCCGGTTATTACCCGTCCCCTTGTGTGTTATGAAGGTTTTTCTGCATGTAAACGGTCTGCAGAGTCACAAATCCTCAAAGTACACCCTGTAGCGAGTAAAACTCTAACACAGAAAAGAGCTGTCTATGCTGCCCCAGAACGCCTCGTTCCTGGGTACAGTGACGTGCTCATACCCAAATGGACCAATCCGTGGAGCCGTTACGTTACGTCCATTGATCGGTCCAAATGGACCAATCTGCGGACTTCCTCACACACACACACTCAATCTTTTCTCAGCTGTAGCTCCACCGATTTCTCCTCCCTGAGACGGCGGGTGTGTATGTTTGGGCTGGTTTCGGGCTGGGTTTCGCTGTCTCGCAGACGGCCACTGGGCTCATAGGGAGGGGGGGGGGGGGCAGGAGCTCCATCAAGCCGTTTAGGACAGAGAGTGAATACATACTTTACAGAGATGCTGTATGAGAAACCAATGTGAGTTTGGAAAATTGCACAATATAAATCTATTTTAGTAGACCTCAACAATGGAATTATGATCAGTAGAAATGGCCATGACATGGGACCTATAACATTTCACAAAATTCTAGTCCACAATACACAATCCATATGTCTATTGACCTTACCAAAAACTACAGCTGAAATAATTATTTCATAAGAAGATCGACAAAAAATGTAACAGCAAAGATTCTAAATATTCTACGGTGCTGATTCAACGTTTTTCCCTCAACATAATTTTCACATGGATATCTATCTTAGTTTTCAGGTTTGATCAGATAAAACAACCATTATAAAGACATTCCCTCGGGTCCTGAGACATTTTAATCTGCAATTTTTCATTATTTTTATTATAATAATAATTATATTATTATATATAATTATACGGAGGCATGTGGCGCAGTGGATAGAGCGTTGGTGTTCAGATCAGGGGGTCACAGGTTCAAACCCCACTGCAGTCAGCATGTCCTTGTGTCCCTGAGACACTTCACCCCAAATTGTTCCTGTGGGGATTGTCCACAGTATTGAGTATGTTAGTCGCTTTGGATAAAAGCGACTAACAAGTAACATGTAATGTAATATTATTATGGTTGCAGTTTTTTCACAACGTGGTAAGTGTTGTGTGAATTGAAACTCAACTACTCGTCCAAAATAAGCAGGGCCGCCCCTCCCTACGCAGACTGTGTGGGGCCTCACCTCGCGGAGGGGGCCTCAGCTTGTGGAGGGTGCTTCATTTTGCGGAGGTGCTTAATCTTCCGTAGGGAGCCTCATTTTCCGTAGGGAGCCTCATCTGAAGCGCAAATGCGGGGCACTTACAGTGTAAGCGCGACACAGTTTCTTCGCTCCGCTAGCACCCCCCCCCCCACGCTCGCGACACAGAGGGCCTCATCATATAACTTTGCGTGGGGCCAGGGGCGGCCCTGAAAATAAGTATGTATCGTTTTGTAACGTAAGTAATGTGTTTGTTACATGAGTGAATTAATCCATTGTCCATGACCTCCTCTTATGCAGACTTTGATTACAAACTTATTTGTGATACATCAAAAACTAACTTTTTAAGACAACAGGCTCTTGGATAGCTTAAGATTTTAAAATACATTTATTATGACATGGCAGTTTTAAAAATACAAACAAACTGTATATAAATTCACCAGAACTAGCTCTTCCTTGACCAACTATTACAGTGAAACACTCCGTACACATTAATGAACAATCACATAACATCGTATGTTATATTGTGGAGCACACAGGAGCCATTTACGATGAATAATTTAGCTAATAATACTCACATTAAAAATGCATTATTAATAATGTTAAAGTTAAGGATCTGAACATCCTCCACTATTTGTAAAAGAAGGCAAAAACATTCAGAACAACATTGTGTTTGTGCCTGAAAAAAAGGAATAAAAGAAAGAGTTTTAGCTGCTTCTGTTCTCTGGATAACTTCTGCCCTCATGGACCGTGCAGTTTAAGATGGATGTGCAAAATGAGAGAGACATCTCTGTAGTTAAAATACTGAAACTTAAAAAGCAACACTGAAAGCAACACTTCTTTAATATACTCAAAAATATATTGATCAACTTCCTTACATCCCCAGTCTACAGAAGACATGAGTTGGCAACTAGCCTACTTATAATCAAATTATCACTATTCAATTGTCCTTTTTCAACAAAAATCAAAAACTTTTTATTGGTTTCAGCTTTTCATTCCTGCGCACACGGTTGACGTTGTAAATTCAAACAACTCTTGGTCTTAGGCAACAAAACTACTTGGTTAGGTTGAGGAAAACAAATCCTGCTTTGGTTCGAAAAGAGTAAGCTTAAGGCCGTCATATAGGCCTAGCTCAGTTTGTTATACTGAAGGCCAATGGACTGCAGCTTGGTCCACATGCGGAGGACCTAGGTTCGAATCCAGCCCGCGTATCATTCACTCTTTCATATCTGTCACTCAAATAAAGACACTGGTTGCCATAACAAATATTTAGATTTCCACCGGACAAACAGTGTTCTCTTGTTGGGAGAAAGTCATGTGTTGTTCTTTTTCTCGGCCATAGCTAAATCTATCTTAAATTAAACAAGAGATTGGTGTGTTATTTATACTTCCACACCTGCCTTGCATCGCTCCCGGCACGTAAAAATCCGTAACATAACTTATTGTTGAATAAAGTCAGCAAACCATATCATAATACATGTTATAATAAGGATCATGTTAGTTGAAGTAAATTAAAAGCTAACCAACTAAAATATTCATTAGAGTATTTTGCTAGCAATATCTGTTAGCATGCTAGCAAGATAGGACTAGCAAGCTAGCTGTAACTAAACTACGCTGCATGATCAGTTGTCGGTTGCTTTGTTACGTTAGCTGATGATTAAGTCATGTGTTCACATTAAGTACATTTAAAAGCCACATCAACCCCGGCAGTGATTAGCAGAAGTTATTCATTCAAGCTGGTATTTTGCTCATTTGATTTTGCTTTATTACAACACACAGTCAGCCCATTAGTAACATTCTTTTGAATTCTTTCAGCAGATCCGTCCACAGATCTTACCATTGAGAGTTTTGTTTGTAGAATCTTTGTATTGAGGGATGTTTGTTTGTCACATGGGGAAATGAATACACCAGGTGTTTCACAGCAGTACATCTACTCCTATGGTACTTGAGTTGAAAGAAGTTTCAAGCTTGCAGAGCCCTCTACAGCTGCACGAGTGAAGCGATGGTAGATTCAGTTTACTTCACCACATCCTTCACTTCATAACCACAAAGATAGTGAAAATTGTTTTCACATCTGTGGGAAACTAACCTAAATTAGTAAGACTGACTGCTGTCGTGAGATTCAAATTCTGACTGAATTTAAAATCTGACTTTTATAAAAGCCTATCTCTTTTAATTGGAGAATAACATTTTCACTAATGTTGTCCTAACCTCTGCATTGCTGCTTGTTTATCCGTAAACAGTTAGTCAAAATGAGAAGTGGCTTTTGTGATTCTTCCTAATTTAAAAATAGATTACAAATGATTTTTTCCAGTTGCTTTACATGTCGTTTCCATGTCATGACATTTTGAGGACATAAGTGCCCTAAAAAACTCAAGTCTGAAAAAAGTGATAGCTTCTGTGTTTACAGTGCATATAGTCCTGTGAATGTGTACTTTGTTTACTTAGATTACATTTAAATGAGCTCCGTTATGTTTTGTTATAGGATTCAAGTGTTTAATTTAACTTATACCACTTTTAATAACCCTAATAGTTTGTTTTGGACCCTTTTTAGGGCTAAACAATAGGGCACAGTCCAATATCCAAATATCTGGAGACGCAATCTTTGTTAAAGGCAATATGTCTGTATTTGCTGCAAAAATGTCCCCGTCCATTAATTGTTTTCAATACTCAAAAGAATGTTGTGACTTCCTTAAAAAATAATCTTGTGACCACTGCCGTTAAGTATAACTCTTTACTAGTGATGGGTTTTCGCTTTTGACTCATTTTCCATCCGAAAAACACGTTGTCTACCTGTCCTGTACCACTTGTTATGACTTCTCTCTCTCGCATATTCCGTTAAGACCCACCCCATCTCACTCCTCGTGCTGAAACCTACCAATCAGAGTAGGGGCGGGTCTTCACAGAATACGTTTGGGTAACAAAATCAAGCTTTTTAAAAGGCGAGGGGATTTTAGCAGGCAGACAGTGCGGACCAACGATTGAACGTTAAAAAGAACGGCTCTCACCAAGCACGACTCGGTTCCCCTCGTTTGTACCAAAGAGCCTTTCAAAAGAATCGTCTCGTTCGCGACCGACACATCACTACTCTTTACAATCAGCAAGTTTTATCTCAGAGAAAAAAAGAAACGTCTCAGAAAAGAATATATACTTTTGTCAAACATGCACTCTGAAGCATCACGCTTATCAGGAAAATCATTGCTTGAAAGATCTTTTTAAATATAAAGTAGACTTATTCTACCAATAGTCACGCAACATTAACCATGTACTGTCCAACATTACATTAGTAGTTTTTACAAAGATTGCAACCCCCCCCCCCCCAACTCTGATTACGTTTAACTTTTTGGAAACTGTATTTGATAGCAATTCAATTCTTGATTGAGAAAGTATAATTTCATTCATCCTTCCTCCCTGCACAGAAACTCATCGCTGATCTCGTCTCTGCGCCTTCTTCTCTTCGTTACCTTTTGGATACTACAGCCGGTCCTGATGGAGGCCAGAGGGAAATATGATTTTGCTGCAACAGCAGACGATGAGCTCAGCTTCAAAAAGGGAGACATACTTAAGGTCAGTGGACGATTAATTAATTTAACAATATACCTTCACATTTTTTTTACTTCCTCATACTCCGCACTGTGAAGCTTTCTGCATAATACTGCCATTTTTATATTATGTTTTTGTTTCTTTCAGTAAATGCTCTTATTTTTCTATTTTAATTATTATTTTTCTGATCAGGTTTTAAGCCCACAAGATGATTGGTATAAAGCAGAGATGAACGGGCTGGAAGGATTCGTGCCACAAAACTACATCGAGATCCAGACACCGAGGTGAGAGACAATAAATCCTGTTACAAACAGTTAACCTGGAAAAGAGTTACCTTTATATGGGATGACATCCAATTCATATTCATTCATTCATATTCGCTAAACACTTAAAGACATCACTGCAGACTTTCGGAACTTGGATGGACATTTTAAACTTTTTAATGACTTTTTAAAGAACTATTTATCGATTAATCTAGAACATATTCAGTAGTTACAGCCATAATTATCTGTAAACAGTCAACTCCACTTGTGCAAAACTGTATTTTGTACTTGTGTGTGTGTGTGTGTGTGCGTGTGTGCGTGTGCGTGTGCATTCAGGTGGTTTCAGGAGGACGCCAGTCGTAACGCTGCAGAGGACATCCTCCGCTACAAAGATGTGGGAGACTTTGTGATCCGAGGGTGTCAGAGCTCCCCGGGAGACTTCTCCATCTCTGTCAAGTGAGTTAGGACCCTTGCTTTTGAAAATGGATATACAGATCAGGGTTTCCGTTAGCCGGTAATTACCGGTTTTTAGCTGGTAACATTTATAAAAAAACGGTAAATTCAAAACCTGCCGGTCAAAATGTCCAGTAATAATTAGGGATGCTCCGATCGATCGGCCGATCATTATCGGCCGATATTCACTCTTAATAGTTTGATCGGTGCTCTCTATAAAGGTTGATCAGGAGAGCCGATCAGATGAAGCAAAATACATGAGACTTTTCTCTGTGTGCGGCAAAAGAAGCTCGCCAAAATGGCTTCACCGGTCTGGCAGCTTTTCAAGGTGTCCGAAAAGACAATAAAACAGCTATATGCAACGTGTTTATTCTTCACTGTCGGGTCACTCATTACTGGATCAGCGAGCTGCATGAGTCTGATACAGAAGAGAGAGCGGGAGAGAGGAATTGTATTATTCCCGTGTTATTATCCAAAAATAATGTAAACTTTTGAATAATGTACTTCATCTACTATAAGTAGTTTGTTTGAATGTAATAATGATGATTATAAAGTGATGCAATATAAAAATGAGCCCCATTAACTGAGTTTTAAACATCAGCATATATTACCGGTCATAGTCCTGTAATTACCTGCTAACGGAAACTCTGCTACACAATTCTTATTATTCTTATTATTGAAACATGACCGGTAAGTTTCGAATTTGTCCGGTAAAATGTATTATTTCCGAACACTTGACCGGCGGAAACCTGATACAGGTATATCCGAATGGAATCCTGTCTTTGCAATCTTGTTTAGATCCAGATAAAAGTGGATTTAGGTTGGTTTCTAAAGTTAGAAACAAAAAAACAACTTCCTTTTCTTTAACCTTAAAGCTGCAGTCAGAAATATTGTAAGTGTGTCATGGCATTTAAGATATGCCAGTGTTAAAGGTTCATACTGTTGTGTAATCAGTAAAGAGCTTTAAGAAAGCTTCACTCTAGAAATATATATCATCTGTATGCTTCCTGTTGTTTTCTGTGCTAATAATAATATTAATATTCATAATAATACACCGTTTTTGTATAGCATTTTAAATACAAGAAATGCACATTAAAACGCCTTACAAAAAAATAAATATCCAAAAATACTTTTTATGAATTAAAAAACATATATGATCAAAACTAAAAGAAGAAAAAGAGACATTTGAGATTTTCTTCACCCATCAATTTCCACATTTTCAAAATCTGTTCTCATTGTCCTTTTGGACCACTGTTATTTCTATATAATTCATATTATTAGGAATAAAGTATTCCAGATATTTCAATATATTTAATTTTATTAGAAATAAAGTTTCTCATAAAAACTGAATATTTAAGAAATGCTCGTCGCAGATATACTTTTAGATTATTGTCCTAAGTATGACGGTACAAGAAACACCAAATAAGAACAGATGTTGTGGCTCAACATAATTTAAATGGATCAAATGTAAGCCTGTTAGAAAAGATCTCTCACAATCACTCCCACTGAGCATAATTCAACCCTCAGAAGCAGTAAACCCAATGTTTCCTTTGCGCGTATCATTATATAAAGAAGAGTTCAACTCTGACTCATTTTCTCGCCTTCTTTGCTTCACTTACATGCTGCAAACTCTGCAAGACTCTTACATATTTACAGAAGGAGACAGCTGCAGGAGCATCACAGTAAACAAGTTGAGTTAGTTTACCTATGAGTGTCTGCAGATATTCAGACCACCAGAGAAAAAGATCTGCACACTGTACGGCTTTCTTTAACTCTACTCTCTGATGGTTGCTTTTTTATGCTCAGGACTTCCATGATTAATGATACCAAGAGTACAACAGAACACAATGATAAGAGCAAACAAACAACAGGACAACAAGAGTTAAAAGCAGTTGTTTTTTGACATATAGTTCTTACATATTGCACCTGGAATGCTTGGAGGTCGGTTGTTGGAAATCTAGGAAAGTTCAGACCTCTTGAGTTTTTTAGGGATTTTGTGTTAAGATAAGGATTCGGCCAGTGAATTTTGAGGTTGTAGTTTTGTCCTTTGACCAGCAGAGGACAATCCAGCCGAGGAAACAGCTGAACCTCTGGAATGTTGGTGCACAAGAAGCCTAGTCCTTCCTTGAAATATTTTTAAAGCAACACTTCTCACTACATTTCTGTTTATCAAATACTTACCCAGCGCTACTTTGAATTCTTGAAGAAAATGTTGTTTTTCTAGATTCAAAAACAAATCTAAGTGTCATTTATCCAGTTGTATGCTCAATACTTCTCAAAAACACGCATTTCTTAAACAGGAATGCTCCACGAATTCTGTGTGAGTTTTTGGATTCTTCTTTCAACATGAAAGCAAGAAAGCAACATGTTCTTCAATGAAGTATTTATTTAAAGTGATTGTTAAAGGACCTTGTACAGTAAGTGTCTTAATGTGGCTTTGCACTTTACTCTGTGTTTCTGTGTCCATGCTTTATTTCCCCCTAGGCATGAGAGTGATGTTCAGCACTTCAAAGTGATGAAAGACAACAAAGGGCAGTACTTCCTGTGGTCGGAGAAGTTCACCTCGTTAAACAAGCTGGTGGAGTTTTACAAGTCCACCTCCATCTCTAAGACCAGGGAGATATACCTCAAAGACGGCAGCTCGGACAGTAAGAGCCCCCCCACGCCAACGGCGGTAAGAGACAGTTCAGTTTCACACAGGGGCTTAGATTTGATTTTCAATAGTTCAGTAAACTTGCTAAAAGCAGATTTCAAAGCCATGAAAAGGTCACACCACAGTGAACTATTGCACCTGGGCACCTGGGTTTCTTGTTAAAAATGTGGTTGGTCAAATTAAACCAAAGATAGAGAACTAAACATGGTATAACCATGCTTTTTCCCCATATTAACAAACACAATGGTAAGAGCCAAAAAACTCACTTGAAAAATAATAAGAAATTAACAACAACAAAAAAAGAGAAGAAACTAACTTACTAAAAACTGTAAAAATGATCATGATCACATTTTTTGGTTTTGTATGTATGTATTCCTGGTACATTTGCACTCTATTTTCTCAGTTTCATTTTATTTCTTGGAAGTTAAAGACATATTAAACATTATGATATCCTACATTTCTGAATCATTTGAAATGAGTTCAAATGTTTTTGCTTCCTTCCTTGTTGTCCACAGGGCGTTCACATGAAATAGAAATGACAGCTTATACTGTAGTTCCTGTAAGTCACGGTCTGTTTCCTTCCTTTAGGTGAAGAGGGGAAGTTTGCCTGAACAACGTAACACGGCGGCAGCCATCGTTGCTTCAACGCGCAGAGCTTCAGACCAGCCTCACAACCAGCTGGTACACACTTTACTTTTGCTTCCTTATGTGTTCATTTGGAATGTACGCTTTTATTACACTGTTTTTTTTAAAAGGTTAGTCTGGATTCATGAAAACAACACAATAACTCAAACAAAGGCAGGGCAGCATCTAAAAGGAATTTGTTTGTCAATAGAGTCTGGTGGCTTTAAAAAGAGCATAGATAATGGCTTAAGTTCCCCATCGGAAACTTCCGAAACATACATGATACAAGTTTGTTAACAATACATAAGTTAACATGTCAATGTTGACATCTCATTTTACATGGGAAACGAACATTGCTCACTTGGGTGAAAATACGTTTGGCCCATCCATTCATCCAATGTGGGCTTTCACGTATTCAGGAGACATCAGAAAACAAATGTGACCTGAAAGAAAATACATTTCCCTCAAAGCGTAAATGAGTATGCGATCTGCATTGTCAACTACGTTGTACAGGAACATGATTTTTTAGGTGACCGTCATGTCAAGAGATATGCAGGTTGAAGCCTTGCTGGATTTCTGTCTTTACATGTATGTGTCAGCCTTCTGCTTCTCAAACCTTAATAGTCAGATGTTTCCTCAGCCTTGTTCTATTAACATATGTTTATGCTAATGTTTAAGTATCGCAAACAACAGCATTTGATAAAACATCCTCAGTTGCACAAACGTAGCAAACATTACAAACATTAGTAGTAGAAGTACCAGAGTGTATGAATACTCTGTTACAAGTAAAAGTCCTGCATTCAAAAGGTAACTTTAGTAAAAGTAGAAAAGCATTATCATCAAAATATACTTAAAGTAGCAAACGTAAGTACTTATTTTGCAATCTGTCAATTATAGGGTAGCTTGTGATTGTTACTCCAGGCGTAACTAAAGTCTTATTTAAGTGTTGAATATAGTTAAAATCATCCAAATCTGCGAAGTAACTAAAGGTGTTAAATAAAAAGTAGTGGAGTAAAAGTACATGATTTACCTCTAAATTGTAGTGGAGTAGAAGTACCAAGTAGCATAACATGGAAATATAATATTCAAGTAAAGTAAAAATGATCTAAAGAAAATACAGTACTTGAGTAAATGTACTTAGTTACATCCCACCTCTGCATTTACCTCGCGTGTCTGATCAGCTGATTCAGCAGTCGACTTTCCGATATTTCCATAACGAGTGAAAACACGACAGTATGAAACATGGCCAATACTAGCAGACATGGCCAAAAATAGTTTATGAACTATGATTAGATCTTTGGAAGCATGCCGGTTTGGATCGCAACAGGTTTAGAACTTGTTAGCACTTGATAGTTACACTTATTCCGTGTGGCTGTAATTAATTTGCAATAAACACCTGTTCAAGTTTAACCTTACCTTTCCTTTACCAGTGAGTGCATTTGAGTCTTCACATAAAGCTTGGAACACAAGTCAGAACGAATACTATGATTGTTGATAATTATGAATCAGTTGTTACTTGTCTGTTTGAGTGCACAGTCAGCTAAAGTGTTTTTTTCCTTTCTGTTCCAGGCTAAGAGAGCGGGTCTGGAGGAGCGAGCTCACACCATCGGTCACACAGGAAGAAGCAGCCCCGTCAGAGCTGGCTTTCCTCCCCATCGCGCATCTGAAACCTTGCCCCCTCCTCAGGTCAGCCCCTCTCTTTATTTGTGAAAATCAAACAGTTACAAACAGAATTACGCAGAACCTTATCATCAAATAACTTTTTGACTTAAACTCCTTAACAAAACCTATAGAGTGTTTTCTCTAGGATTTTGTCATCGATGCTGACTTGAATCATTCATAGATAATAAAACTAACTTGTTGAGTTTTATTGTTTCATCATTCAAGCAGTAACTAAAGTGTAACTGAGTGAAAACTTGTTTTTCTAACCCTAACCCTTATAAAACTCATTTTGGCCACAAGAGGCTGAAGTGCACCATCAACAAATTCTCTAAATACAACTAATAACACTTATAATTTCCTAAAAAGCAGATAGGCACCAATTAAAATACATATATCGCAGAAAGAAAGTAACATACATATGTTACATACCTTAATAATACACTAACTATTTACCTAGTTTTAAACTGCATTGAGAAATTAAAACTCACCTGAAAAAAATGCATGTTAATTACAGGGAAAACTATTTTATATCACAAATGTAAGTTATTTGTAACATAAACAGCACATATTTCTATTCACTGAAAATTAATTTTAATCATAAATAATGGTTAACACTTTAAACAGGACATTTCAGGGGACCTATCATGCAAAATGCACTTTTTGATGTCTTTTATACATTAAGATGTGTCCCCGGTGTGTCAGGGAACTCACGCAGCGTCAGAAAATAAAACCCTCTCTCTTTTCCTCCGTACCCACATCTCTAAAACCGGGGCTACAACAGAGCTGATCTAGATTTGCGTCCGATATGACGTAATATCTGAAATGTGGACCCACGGCCCAATCAGAAACATTGCCATCAGAAACAATGCCTGACTGTTTTGGACGTAATATGGTCGGTGATTACATTAGCATCGCTAACACTCAGAGCTAACCTGTACTGGAGAGCATGTGTGTGAAGAAGCAGGAAGTAAAAAGGAACTCACCTTGTGGTATAACCGGCAAGAGAGAAAGCCTTTGAGCTCCAAACTGTTTCAGAGATAATCCTTGATAATCCATGATATGGCGTTTCATCACGGCAGTATTTAGTTTAGACAGTAGCTGCCGGGTCCCGCATGAGCTCAGCCCTCTCCTTTAAAAAAAAAAATCTTTTAAAAAAAATGCTTTATACATAAAATCACCACTGTTGAAACAGGAAGTGAAATAGAGGGATATGAGGCATGGCTAGAATGGGTGATCTGTTTGGTATTTTGAGCAAAACACTTCATAGACATGTTTTTTATATATTTTTATATATCTGAGATCTGCCTAAAAATAGCATGATCGGTGACCTTTAAACTGATATTTAACACCAACATTTAACATTTCTTCTGCCCCTTAGAGGGCGTCCACGATGCAGGTCAAGGCGCTGTACGACTTCAACGCAGAAGAAGAAGATGAACTGGGTTTCAGCACGGGCGACATCATTGAGGTGTTGGATCGCTCTGACCCGTCGTGGTGGAGAGGAAAGCTGCGGGGGAAAAGCGGGCTGTTTCCTGCCAATTACACAACGCAGCTTTGAGAAAACGCCACAGGCGAAGCACTTACTGAGCCTGCACGCATTCACAGACTCGCTCTGCAGCTGCTGACTAACTGACTTATTTAACCTCAGCACTTCAAGTTCATCAAGGAATGTGAGTCAGTTACTGTTTTCAGATACTATTCATACATCTAAAAGGTCACAGACACCCCAATGAACTTTCCAAAACCAGCCAAATGTTTGTTGGCCGGTCTGCTGATGAACTGTGTCTGCTTGTGTTGTAAGTGTAGTCACATTTTGTACCACATAACGTTTGTTTTTGTATTAGTTCAGTTGATTTCCAAGAGGTTTGAATACTTATGATAGATGTGTAATTTCCTCGCAATAAAATTGTTCTTATCACTGATTTGAGGCTTTAATTTAATAATCTGAGTCATGAGGTACTTCTGTGGAAATACAAAGGAAAACCACAACAATTCTGTAAAGAAACTCCTCCTTTAAAGCATTGTTGTTTTCAAATTATTATTATTAGATTTGTTTTATTGTTTTAATTATTTATATAGAAACCTGAAATGTTTTTATCGAGGTAATTATTAAGTGATATTTCGTGTCTCTGTGAGGGTTGTCTGAACCAGCCAAAAATAAAACCAGAAGTAATAAAAGTTAGCCTTTACAATAAAAGCTTCCTATGGTACTTTTATTTAAACGATATGGCAAGAAAGTGTTTCTTTATATGATTAAAAAAAACCTTGTATGTATGAATTAAATTATGGAAAAATACTGCAATTATATGCTCACATCAATAGCAGCAGCTTCAGTATGTTTATTAGGACGCTTTAACATGTAGACACATGTAAACCATCACACACTTAATTCCTTGTGCCACATCATTTCCATTCTCTTGATGAAAAACACCTACATGCACCACCAAACTGACCCCTCTGCATAAAAAATGTAATCGATTATTAAAATAATATTATTTATTAGAGAATAAATGTTGACACAAACCTTCAAAACTATTATATCGGATGACTTCACTTTACAGGAGGAGGATTACAATTTGTAATCTGAAAATTAACTAAATCTGAAAACTGTACTAAAGTCAGACAAATGTAGTGAAGTCAAAGTACAGGTAACACAAACATAAACTCTACAAGTCACACTATAAAAGTATAAATGTACTGTAGCCTTGAATAATGGTATATTGCAAAAAGCAATAGTGAAAATAAACAGGTAAAGTACCTAAAAGTAGTACTTGATTACATAACTTAAAATGTATTTATTTACATTCCACCATTGATTGAAACAGCTGACCTTCCCAAACAATTCTGTAGAACAACTTTTTATTTTATTCTGAAAGTTTTGCTTCAGGAAGTTCTGTAATAAATTGGGGGGGGGGGGGGCTTTAAACTGCCGTGTTGACTTCCACGCAGTAGTCAGTCCCGCCTCCTGCAGCCACTCACCTGGGAGCACCTGCCGTATACCTGCCACACAGGTAACTTAAACCGGCTATGGCGGATTCCCAGCTGCTGTGCATGGACGATGAGCATGTCAACGAAAAGATCCCGGAGACCAAACCGGAGTTTTACTACAGCGAGGAGCAGCGGGCCGCCCTGGAGCGGCTCCTGAAGAGCGGGGACGGAGCCTTCAAGATGCGGCTGAAGGAGGACAACATCAAAGACTTCCTCTCGGCCAGGGAGATCAGGTCCCTCCGGAAAATGTTCAAAGAGTACGACACGGACAGTGACTCCGAGTCCGGGGACCAGGAGAAGTCCAAGGGGTCCTCCAGCGCGGACTCCGGGGTGCACTCCACATACTGGCCCGAGATGTCCGACACTGAGGTCCCGCCTCTGGACATCGGCTGGCCGGGCAGCAGCGGCGTCTACAAGGGGGTGACCCGGGTGAGCGTGCACTCCCACCCGCCCAGGGGCCCCGGGCCGCACATCAAGCAGGTGGTGAGGAGACTCATACAGGAGGCACACAAGGTAACTTTTACTTAATTAATACAACAATATGTGTGGTCCTATCTAGACACATACATTGTGATACAAGGATATATAATAACATACTATAACAAAAGGGTTTTCATTTAAATAAGCAGCTACCAAACTTGAAAAAAAGGTGTTTCCAAGGTAAGCAAAGGTTACAAAGTGCTTTACAATACAATGAGTGAGTGATGACTGCAGCCTGCAAAAATAAACACACAAAAGAAAACAAAACAAAAAATATATCAAGTCCATTCTTATTTTAAAAAGTTTGAAGAACATTTAGTCAAATCTAAATAAAGTATTAAAAACAACACATTAAATGGTTCCAATGTAACAAAGTGAACTACAATTTTATTTTCACCAGAAAACGTTTTATTTTAAATGTTGGTGAAATTACTATGTTAAAATGTTCTCTTGTAATTAATGGTTACATATAGGCACAATACTTTGTATGAACTTGTACTTTGTATTTTGTGAAAATCACGAGGAAAACACGAGGCGACATGAGTAAAACTCATTAACTCATTACTTAAAAACAACCGCCACCAACAATTAGAGCAATTACACTTCTGTCGTGATAAATCATCTATAAAAGTTGTCCAAAGCAAATGGGTATATAGGTAGGTCTTTTATATATCTTGTTTTGTCTGAACAACAGTGCCAAACCAATACATATTTAGTTAAAGCAGAACATGTTCACATTTGCAAAGCTATAACTCAATTATAGAAAGACAATTATTGTTTTGAAACTTTTTACTTTTTTAAAAGCATTAATTCTTGCTTTATCCAAACACAAATACAATGCATGCAATGAAATTCATTTGAAAAGTGTGCAAGAGAATAATATTCACATAAAGAATTGTTCGAGAAGCAAAACATGTATGTTCAGCAAAGACAAATATGTTGAACCTTATCTACATGTTTCCCTTTTTTAAAGTAAAGGGAAACACAATGTATGCCCCTTAATTACTTAACGTGCAGTTACGTATCTTCTTGTACTTCATGTCCCCAACCAGTTCAGAGACAGCAGAACAAAGCTCGAGAAATGTTCAAAATGATTGGCTACAGGTGACCGCCTCCTGCAGGTGAAACAGACAATTTGCCCCCAGGCGTAAACCATCAATGTCACTCCACATGTATTTGATTAATAAATGCTAAAGCATGTAATGGATGACAGGATCTATAGCAGGGGTGCCCAATACGTCAATCGTGATCGACCGGTCGATCGCAAAGGTAGTGTGGGTAGATCGCATGGCATTGAAAAATAATGAAAAAAATTAGCCTATCATCCATCCTTACTATGGCATTTGCCACTTGATTGACGTACAGGTAAGCCAGCCTGAGATCTCATATTTTCTAATACGCAGTTCACCATGTATACGCGTTCAACCGCGCCAGCTGCAAATCACCGGCAGGCTGATTACCTAGTTAGCCTTCCAATTTATACAATTCTACTAAAGAAAGGGTATAACATTGACGTAATGACCAAAAATGTACTGAGTTGTATTGTGCCATACAGGTTCATGCAGTTATGCAAGGTACACCAACATCAGGTATACATATATATATATATCAGTATATATATATATATATATATATTAGGGCCGGGACTTTAACGCGTTAATTAAGATTAATTAATTACACAAAAATTAACGCGTTAAAAAAATTAACGCATTTTAATCGCACTTATTTTTGCACCGCGGAACGTTTCTCACTGGATGAGTTTCAGGCGTACCGATTATACTGGAGCACCAACTAACGTTCATGACTTCAGACAACAACAAACCACGGTGAACAACAGTGGGAAATGTTGTTTTAAAAAACGGACGGATGGAAGCGTCGATAAGAGCACGGTTGTGTGCAAATTATGCAAAAAGGAATTCGCATATCACCGCAGCACATCAAGCCTCAAGTATCACCTCAATGCAAAACATATAGCAGCTAGCGTGGACGTTAGCCTCTTTTATCGCGTTCACACCAAAAAGAGCCGGTACTAAAATTAGTTCATGAGAACCTTTTTACCCCCACGAAAGTCCATGCTAGAGAGCAGGGACTTTCGTACGGCTCTCTTGTGAGAAAATAGCTATATTTCTGATTGGCTGGGCGGATTGCAAACCACGCCCCGTAAAACTCCCAAAAAGTTTGGTGAAGCCGCCATTTTATTATCCTCGCATTAGCATTATTAGCATTAGCCCAGCGCAGAAACGCAGAGAGACTAACTTATGGCAACACAAAATAAAACATGGGAGCGGTGGAGATGAGGAGGTGTCGGCGTTCTGGCGATTTACTCGGAAGGCTGCTGGGACTCCCAGCAGCTTCTACTGAAGCCAGTCCCCAACTCCGGGGACTTCCGGCCGGGGACTTTGGGCGGCAGTATACGCCGTGAAGTGGTTTGCGGCCTGCCAGTAAACCTAAAGCAGAAGAAGAAGAAGTGACGTCAGCGGCTTAATTTGTTCTCATGAACTAAGTTCTCATGAACCTTTGTGGGAAAAGTACTGCGGTGTGAATGCGCCTAATGGTATACTAAAATCCATGTGAAAAAAATTGCTTCTCACTGTTCTTAAGTCAAATATTTATATGCGATTAAAAATGCGATTAATTTCGATTAATTAATTACAAAGCCTCTAATTAATTAGATTAATTTTTTTAATCGAGTCCCGGCCCTAATATATATAGGTTTAGCATTTTTAATGTACCTAGGTAGATCATTTTGACTTGGTCATTTTAAAAGTAGCTCCCAAGCTGAAAAAGTGTGGGCACCCCTGATCTAGAGCATTCATTTTAAACCGGAGGAGACATCCTTTGATTGTAATCTCTTAACAGGTAGCTTAAATCTGAAGTTATGGAATCTTCTATCGAAACCAAAACTTAAACAAAGGCCCATAGTTAATGCTCTTATAACCAAAATCAAGAGCTTTTAAAAGTCATCCCTTAGTTTATACACGTAGAGTTATTAGGGATTCAAATAACAATTCATTACTGATAAATCTGAATTTTGTTTTATAGATACATTTATTGATTGTGTGGTCTATTAAATGTCAGAATATGGTCAAAAAAACACCATGAATAAGTGTCCCCTGTGTGTAATGGAACTCACAAAGTGTCAGAAAACAAAACCCTGTTTCTATTCCTCCGTACCCAAATCTCTAAAAACTAGGGTACAACGGAGCAGATCCAGATTTGCTGCCGATATGACGTAATATCGGAAATGTGGGCTGGCTTTACGCCCACGGCCCTATCAGATTTTTTTAAATTTTTCAACATGATCTGGCGTTAATCACGGTAGCATTTTAGCTGAGTATCTGGGTAGAATTCTCCTGCATAAGCTCCCCCCCTCTTATTTTCTTTTAAAAAAAGGGTTTTTTCTTTTTTTTTAAAGCTACAGACCCAGAATCAGCACTTCTTTAACAGGGCTGAAATAGAGCGGTATGAGGCATGGCTAGAATGGGGTATCTGTTTGGTATTTTCAGCAAAATACTTCATAGACATATTTTTATATATCTGAGACCTATAATATATGCCTAAAAATTGTATAACAGGAGACCTCTACATTTATTTAAAAATTGTTATACCCTTAATCGTCCCACAGAGGGGACCCCTTGTGTCAGTATAAAACCTAAAGATATTCCAAAATTCAAATCAGGAAAAGAAAGTGTTTGAGGAACCATCAGACAGCCTCTATGCTAAGCTAACAGATAGAAGGTGCAATCTTACATTTAACGGAGGGCTATGAGAGTGATATTGTTCATCTCAAATAAAGTATCTTTCTCTATCTATCTAACTCTGTATTTCCTGGATATGTTGTGATGTACAGTAAGTATGTCGTTATGGGTCAGATATTATTTTAATACTGATTTAAACCAAACCCAAAGAACTACAGTGACTCTATTAATCCGATTTATGGTCTGTCTGACAAACTTCGGACAGGTTTCAACATGTTATTCGAAATAAAAAATTGTGGATAAGCTTTAATACCCAGATGTATTATTATGGTTAACGGCAGTGCACAGCTTCTCTCTGTTTCAGCTTGCAGGAGTGAGTTCCTTCATCATGTGATGATAGCTAGCTAGGTAGATAATGATAATGTCAGAATAATTTAGAACTTACTTTTTAGATAACAATTACATAACTAGCTTCATAACTTACATGTACTTAGATTACGTCTTGAAAAAGCACTATTCTTTTCTTAAAAATGTGTGTTTGCCTACATTAGGTCAGTGTATCTCCTGGAGGATTAAAGAAAGACAGAAAGTTACTAAACGTCTGACAGGGTTGTGTCTTTATGAATTGCTGCTAATATACTGTACACACGGTTAAAATGTTTTCCATTACAATATAAAGCAGGGAAGGGTTTGATAAAGCCCACGGCATTAATAAAGAAACGTACATAATTGGGAGAATCTAATGCAGGTCTAAACGAGCTGCAGACGGAGAAGGTCTAAATGTCAGCTTCACATCAGGACTTGCAGCAGAAAGATAGGCTTGTTCTGCCTCCCCCGCCATGTTAGGGTTCTTAATGTCTTTGTTTCCCTCCACCCTCTGGATGTTTGACCCCAGAGGTATGCAAGCTTTAGCCAAAAGAGGGGAGCGTTCACTGGTGATTGGTGTGATGTGAAGTTGCAGGTTGTGGTAACAGGGTTTGTTTTTACCAGAGAGTTTGACTGCTTGAAGATAGCTTAGTCAGATCCCTTTGAAAGCAATGTTGCACACCTGTTATTAAAATACATTTAAAGGTCAGGATTTCACAATTTCAGAAACTTTGTAGTCGATACCAATGAAATGATCATTGAAATTCCATGATTCTCAATACCAATTGGATGAGACTCAAATAAATCAACACATCCCATGTACTTCAACATACACTGCTTTATTACCACTGATTTATGTGAGGAAGTTAAGTCATAATTCTCTCTAATATCTGTTTTTCAGTGCGAATGTGAGTAAATAGAACCTGAATGCACCATAGTGCAACTCTCTGGAACCTTAAATGCTGCTAATGGCTGACATTAACTAGCTCTCCTTTCTCTGAGAAAAGAGAAAGACATTTATTATCTTCCAGAACTATTTCAAACCTACAGAAATCTGTAATTTTAATCAATATAACAGTGAATTTAATTTCATCGCTTGAAATGGCGACGCATGTTTTCTTTTGATTCAGTGTTAAAGTTGATCCTCTTTTATTATCTTTTGACAATAGCTTACTCAGGGCCATGACAGCATAATATCTGACAACACTGAGATTCTTCCCCTTGAGGTAAAGTAAATTATCTACTCATGAAAGCCTGCCAAACCAAACAGTTGGCTGCACTTCTGCATTTAGCTACCCTGAAGTTACAAGTGACTTTATACTAGGGCTATGAGCTTTGAATGCAAGAAGGAAATGGTTTTCATGCCAGATATATATCATGACTTGCGAATAATCAACTTTCTGGTTGAACTACATTCAAGAAAAAGCGCAACGTTGCAGGAAATGTCTATATTGATATGTTTGCAGTCAGTTAAGAAAGCTATTGTTTAAGTTATGTGTTTAACCGTTCTGAAAACTGCAGTTGGTGTACTGTATGTCTTAGTACATTGACTCAAGTTCATTATTTGCTAACACATACTAAAGACTCACGTATGGTTTAGTTTTAACGGTGGATGTTAATGAAAATCAACCCAGCGGCTGTCAACATAAAACTGTCTTCCAGCAAAACTTGTTTGGAGACTGATCAGGCCCAAACATGTACAGTACACGTAAGGTGCAATAAGGAAATGCTAAAAGCCTTGCATGATCTGCATTGCATTCACGGATTTGAAACCCAGTGAGGCTGTTCAACGCTTCATTGCTAATGCTCATCATGTTTGTTTATCAAAGTAGGCCGCAGAAAAGATGCCTTAAAGACAAGAGTACTAAAATGGAAAGCGTGTTAGTTAATAGTTTTCTGTGTTGTTGTACAATGTTTAGCCTGCTGTGTCTTGTTACAGGATGATTTATCTTCAGCTCGGATCGTGTACTGTTATGTATTGTATTGAGCAAAGACACTGCTTTTGAAATAATTAAGAATGTTAATCCCAGCCGTTGCTGGACTTCGTCCAAAACAGAGAGTAACCTTTTAATCACCTGGAAAAACAAGTTCTCATGAATAACAGTATCAACTGATGCTTTCCTGGCAAATAACTATTACATGGACTATAATAACACAGTAATAATATGTCGCTCTTTGTTGCTGTGTTTTCCGAAAGTGGGAGTGGCTAAAAATGGTTGAGTCCTAATTTAGCTGTAGGCGGTATGGTTTGTTATAAAAGCTTCCTAGATGTAAATCAACCCCAATAAAAGAACATGTGACATCAGTAACGTGCACACACACATCTTAACATATCCACCTGGGGAGGTTTTATTTTACTGGAAAACAAAATGGATATGAGGAAAGAGAATCAAAAGGAAAAAAAGGGATTCCAGAATAATACAGGCAAACAGGGAAGATCTCCGGTGTCTTGTCTTTTGGCTTGGTCAAGGTGATTGTCACAATGCTACAATGTACTTTCAATAAAAAGATCTAGAAATCCTGAATGCACTCATTTTTAAATAATACAAAAAAGAAGCCAGCAAAAGTCTTCCCCTGAATATGTGTGAAAAAAGTTTGAGTAGGTTTACAAAACCATAGAACATGTTCTTACAGTAAAAAAAAGAAAATGAACTTTATGTGAATGTAACTAGTGCTAATGGATAAGCAGTAGCCAAGTCATCGATAAACAGCAAAATGAATGAATAAACAGATTTGAACTCATCTTACTTTTACTAAGAAAATGAGATAATTAGCTCAATGCTGGTCCATAGTTGACATTGATAGCTGAATGTTAAGGGTGAATGGATGAAATAATCTGACTGGGCTGTGGTGGTATGTCTAATAAATAGGGTTGAGAACCAGTGGTTTGGTAACAATGCATACTATTTTATAATCACATCGTAAATGTAAGATCTAAAATATTAATCTGTAATCTTATCCCAATATTTCCCTCTAAAATGTTTTCAATAGTGTAAAGACGCATCCAATTTAATTACTAGGATTGAGTGTATTTAGTTACTTTCCACCACAGCTGCTGTCGCTCTGTTTAGCTGCATTGAACCCCCCTCCTCCTCTCCCCCCACTTGTTTTCCCCAGGTGGTGGCCATAGTGATGGACCTGCTGACAGACCTGCAGATCATCCAGGACCTGCTGGATGCCTCATCACGGAGGGGGGTGGCTGTCTACGCTGTGCTGGAGGCCAGGGGAGTGCCCCACTTCCTGGATATGTGCACACGGCTGCAGATTAATGCAGTCCATCTGCGGGTGAGCTCAGCAAACACAGGAGAGCATGACGGAGGGAGGAGGCTCCCTCCTACAACACACAAAGAGGGAACATGGAGAGTGGGTCATTCCTCTCCTCCTTAAATCCACAATGGCAGTTGCTGCAATAATTATCATGGATTAAAACAAATTGTATGGGTCTTTCACAACGTACTATCCCAATTTATCTGCAATTAAAACATAATCTAAAAATGACTGGAGCCAGAGGTTGGGGATAATGTTCCCAGGATAAAAAACAGTTTTGAAGTCCTACATTTACCAGATATTCTGCAGAATTTCTGTCATACATTTACGAGGAACACATTTAAGCACAATCTTTCCAATTTTCTTTCTGGTAAAATTGTGACATAAATGTAAGAGAATGTTTCTGCCAATGTTTTTTGACCTACAAGCTTCAAACGGCCCATATTAGAACAAATTGAATCTGTTAGGGACAGTTCCAATTTTTTTAAATTATTTTAGGGATAAAATAATATCCCTAAAATAAGATGATAGTATACAATCATTTCCAAAATTCATAACATGTTTTATCCAACAAAATACTGCTTAATATTTGTCACCATTGGAGGTATAACGACATGATCATTGCGGTCAAAAACGGTTTGCTTCTGAGCATGACGCACACAAAGAAAAGCCTGCACCTTTATTATCAGGGAGGCCTATCAGCAATCTCTCAGCACCATAACTTCCATTTTTAACTAATCACAATAACAAATTCCCTTTTTTATTGGGTGATGATGTCATTAAACATTTCGAAAGACACCTAAAGCTTCATTTGAAAACATCACAAGAAGCTGTGGATGTAAGAACAATATTTAAAAATTATAAAAGGGGGGGGATGTCTGCCATAAGATCTTTGAGGAATTTAAAATATAAGATGCTGAAAAAAAGGCCTTTTCCCCACCATGTATTTATTTAAGGGTTAAACATAATCCTCCTACTTTTATAAACTAACATTTCATACAGGTCTAATCTCACTGGAACAGCAGTTCAGTGAGTCAGACTGTCACTCTACCCCCACAGGGACACAATACCCGGCCTTATCTGCTCCAGCTGAGTTTTGTAGCTCCTGTGTAGTATAGCTGGTGCATTCCTTGGTTATAGTGGTGTCAGTTGATACGGCAGTGAAAGGCCTTTTCAGAGTGCTGGGCTCTGTTACTCTTACTTCTCACAAATGAACATTCATAGATTCTGAGAACAGATCCAAAGACTGTAACCCGATGCTCCGGCAGAGCCAAGCCTCCTCCCAGTGTGTCCGTTTAGTGTCTCCTTCTCTGTCTCTTTCCTTTCTCAGCCCTTTAAGTAAACACATGTGTCCAAAGGGTTAGAGTTTATTTTTGTCAGGACAGTTGACTTAATGTTGCAATGTGTGCACAGTTTGTCTTGGCACGTCATGCATGATATACTGTACATGGGCCCAATTAAAATCTGAGAGTTTACTCCGGCTCACCTGTGTCCTCCTAAACCAGATGAAGTGTGTAATCAAGCGGGTGTTTTTTTTACAGAATCTCCGTGTGCGCATGGTGAGAGGTTCAGGGCTGAACCTGTCGTTTGGAAAGCTGCCCGGGTCCCTGTGCTCCAAATACATGCTGGTGGACGGAGAGAAAGTCATGTTTGGGTCTTACAGGTGAGCATGAATGTCTCGCAGTGCCTTAAAATCCAGGGGTTATAAGGACACATTCAAAAGTACACAAACAGAACTCTTAAGTATTCTTGCTCCCAATTTTGTAGGAGAATTAGACATCAACCTTTTATAATCCTTTGTAGTTGGGAAGCCACAGTCAATAGAATGGATTTGAATTATTTTCTGATTTTAAAAAAGAAAGAAAAAAAAAAGAAGAAGATCTACAAGTAATTATATCAGCACAGGGCCTTTTATGAGTGCGAGTCTGTGGCCTGCATATTACATAATATTTCATAGCTCTACACCGACTACAAATTATATCAGTCATTAGCGAGCTTGAAATATTAATGTACACTAGCTAGTTTACTTACACAAAGGAAAAGACATAGCGAGATGATCGAGAAACGTACATGAAATTAGGAATTATGGCAATTTAGGAGATTCATTTATGCCAATGATCAAATCTCTTACACAGGTTAGTAAAACAAAGGATTTATCCAAAAGACAGCCATTTTGTGCAGCAGATTTGACCTATTAGCATAACTATTTTCTTGATAATTTGTCACTCTCAACTCAGATAATAAAAAAAATCTCACAATTGTCTTGCTATATGATATAGTAGATACTATAAGAGAATATATATAATGATTTTTGTTGTACATTTATTTTTTTCCCCCTGTAAATGTACGACTTTGCAAGTTATTTCCTTCTCCCCTAGTTTCATAATCCAACTTTTTGAAATCTACAATGGTTCTGATGCACTTTTGTAAAAACAAAAACTGAAGATGAAAGATTTCCCTTCTGAGATCCAAATGTGTTGAGGCTTTAAAAAAATATTTTACTAGAAGCTGCATACAACATCACAAAAGAAAACCAATCCGACGAGTACATTACTTTTTAAATACTTTCTGAAGCATATTAACTATCTGGACATACTGGAATGCTTTTTGCAGCTCTCTCTTTATCTGCTGTTGGTCCTGCACACAAATCTGTGTTGAAGATAACCGTGTTGTTTATTGTGGCTACTGATTTAGGTGTCAGTTGAGAGCTCATTTTATAATGATTTACGAGGTTAAACCCAACACCGCAATTGAGTGTATGGAGAAACAGAGGTTCCCATACCTATTTACATCACCAATAGAGTGGTGCAGGGATGACGTATTTACCCAGAAGTAAACTGCGCATGGGTTCCCTCGACAAAAAAGCAATGGGATTTCTCCATAGGATTTTGGAAAATAGCTTGAAATAAGGTCTGTGGAAAACTAACCTGTTTGATAAATGCACGTTTTGTTCAGCCGGATAATATCCACATGTCTTCCCTGCTTTTATAATTTTCTAATCATAAATCTAATCGCCAGAAGCAAAATGCTATGTTTGAACAGTTTGCAGGAGGCAGGCACTTGCTTTCAAGCAGAACAGGGGCAAACAAACTTAGCGGGAGTGTTTACGTCGTTTTTCAGACACGTACACTCTTCAAAAATCACCAGTGGGGTCACTGCTGATGGATTTAATGTCGTAGAACAAAACGTAATCCGTCTCTTACATGTGTGTCAATCACAGACCTTATTTCGAGCTATTTTCCAAAATCCTATGGAGAAATCCCATTGACTCTGAGACGAGGGAACCGGTAGTGGTAAAATGCTAACTCACTTCTGGGTTTTAGGATGCGTCACTGCACCACTCTATTATTACAGTAAGAACTATTTTAAATACAGGAAGCACATGTTAGTTCAACCTAAAGTACGGACAAAATAATATTTTTATCTCGATACAGACATTTCAATTCCAAAGAGAGGCATGAAAACACTGAGAAACATACTGTGCACACATGATATCATTCTAACCAAGAGTTAGAATTTGTGGCCTCAATTTTATTAAACTGTTTCCACGCTTCATTTAATATGTTGGCAGGAATTTAATTATTTACAATTTTCTGCAGTGCCGCCTGCTTAAAGTGGCCCTCGTATATGGGCTCAGAACAGTCTCATAATACACACATGCACACAGAAGGATTCACACTTGTATTTCATGATCTGCAAAAGGATTCAAACTTGTATTTCCGGATCCACACTTGTGTTTTTCAATGCACACACAAATGTATTCCGTTTCATATACATGTAAATAAAATCCAAATACAGAAAAAAGTTTTACATGTGTATTTTTGATCCTCACATATTTGTCTTCCGTTTAAAACCTCTGCACCTGCAAACACAAACCGCTTTCTGTGCACGAATCGCTGTGCATTCGTGTGTTTTTTTTTTAGACTCCCCTGACGGTCAGCCAATTCGTACTTGTAATTTTTTCTATCTATAGCCAATCAGATGTCTCCTCAATTCTAAGCCAATCACATGAGCGCGCCTCCACGAGGGTAGATTCATGACGTAGCGCTTCATGTACGCATTTTGCGCAGTCCGGAGCTGACAGTTCCATGGAGCCTGCCTGCAGGCGCTAATGTCAGGACACCTCCACTCTCAGTACATTGCCACTTTCCGAACAGGAAATGCACGCAAATACAATCTTTTATATTATTAAGGTACAGCGCCACTTTCCGAACCATTGATGAATGCTTGTGTACACTAAAACGGCAGGCAAAACCGTTTTAAATGTGTGTTTCCTGTGTGGCGAATACAGCTTTATTTATGTCTGTATGAAGTTGTTGTGAGTGTGGAGGGAGCAGCTACAGGTTAGCTTAGCCTAATCAATCAGTGCACTACGAAGCCAGTGCTAGACAGTGAACTGTCAAGGTGGGGGAGCCCCGCCGGTCATTATCGGCCGATATTCACTCTTAATAGTTTGATCGGTGCTCTCTATAAAGGCCGATCAGGAGAGCTGGATCTGATCGATATGGACATAAACGCGAGTGAAGTGTAACCGGACGCGAGAGAGAGATCAGATCAGCTGCTGAGTCTGACGGAGACACGCAGCTCTGCATAATCACCTGAAGCTCCGCCCTCTGCTTAGCGAGCTGACCGGACTGCGCAAAAATGCGTATAGTGTCATGAACGCAATAAATCTACCCTACCCTGTTGTGATCTCTCAACTGCTTAGGGATGTCCCACTCATTAGCATATCACAAACTTTGGGAGCGCTAGCCCAAAGAAGCGAGTGTTTTTCTTCGTTCTTAATAACAGGACATTTTCTGTCAAAAAGTTAAAGTGTTTACTTGCATCAATGGTTGTAATTTAGATGATTTCATAAGTACGAGTAATGGTATAGCTTGACTGCTCTCACAAGAGTAAGAATTAAAGCACAGGTGAGCAGCAGAATCCAAAAGACTTCCCTCTCTGTACTCCCAGTTTAAATCTTCAGATTCTCACTCTAAAATTATGCTTTACGACTGTTGTCACTTGATCGGCCATCTTCCTTTTGACCTCTGCCTGAAGGCGCTGTATTTCTAATTGTTCTTTTTGTTGCTCTTTCTGGACAGCTTGGTTTGCAGCAGCTCTTTGGCATATTTGAGAAATCCTGATTTAATGCTTAATATCGCTTTTAAGGGAAAACAGATCTGAAGGTTCTTGAATCCAAAAGAGAGCCTGCTTTAGTTTAGGCCAATGTTGCTTTCTACTTTTGGAATATTTCCATTCAGTCTTTTCTGTGTGTGTGGCATGTTTACTGTTCATCCATCAGTCCTTTGATGACATCTCTGGGCGCAACCTACCAGCCCGCCGGGTCCTTTGAAGTTGCCACATCGTCAATTAAGGCCAACTGGTTAATAGCCAGAGGTATTTCATTGTAATTCTCTCCAAGCAAGAAGTCAGACACAAGTGGGTTTCTTTCTACAGGTTTAGTTGAAGCTTCTCTCCTAATGTCAAGACATTAGGGTCAGCAAAATCATCAGTTTTTTAAAAATATTAAGGTTTGTTTACATGAGATAAAAAGCCAGATTTTGTTGGATAGTCAAGAATATAGCAAGGTGTATATTTGAATTTATGCATCTTTTTTTAGATAAGATTTAAAAATCTCAAAATAATTGTCAGTGTTTTGTGAAAAAAAAGAAAATTGTCAATGTCTAAAAACAAATGGGCAAAAATATCCTTGACCCTAAGTAATTATTTTATTTTTTATTTTATTTTGGTAAGTATAAAGTTGGTATAAAATATCTTAGCATTATCATTAAAAAAGGATACAAACTAAGAAGAACCCTGCTCTTCCTCCACAGTATTAGTTTAAATATCTCTTCTCTCCTCCAGCTTTACCTGGACCTCCTCTCGGATGGACAGGAACACGATCACCGTGATGTCGGGACAGATTGTGGACTCCTTTGATAATGACTTTCGGGAGCTCTATGCCGTGTCCGAGCTGGTGGACCTCTACCAGGAGTTCAACATCACCAAGCCGCCAATTTCTACGCCCATCAGGATGCCAAAGGTGGAGAGAATCCAGCCAATTCCTGTGTCCATGTCTCGCTTTCAAGTATCTGTCGGGGACTCTAGACAGGTAGACTTAAAGGTGCCTGCACATAAATATCACAACCCTAAGTACTCTTTAGTTTTTGGGAACAGTACGGGCCTCACTGGTTCCCTACAAGACCTGTCGAGAGTCAGCGACTCGCTGGTTGGGGGGCTGATCCAGAGGAACGGCCTGCAAAATGGCATGCTTCAAAACAAGGACAAGGTGGACCCAGCCCCCCCTCAGAGTCCTGGTTCCCCTGCAGAGGACGAGGATGGAAAGGGAAGCTTGAAGAGGAACCAGTTTTGTGGAGCTAAGAAACAACGCAGCTCTTTCAGGCACTTCCTGAAAGGCAGAGGAGCCAATCAGAGTTCAGAGACTATAGAGGAAGGCGTGGTCACTCCTCAGAGCCAGTCCCCTGTCTGTAAGGTGCCAGAGCTAAATGGCAATGCAAATACAAATAAGATGGAAGATTCCTTTGAGATTATTGAGAAACCGGATTTACCGAAACCCAAAATCAAGAAGCCCTTAAAGACCCTTCAGAGAAGCATGTCCCTGCAGACCATCAACACAGGAGACGAAGACGGTACGTCCTCACAAAGTATTTTATTTAATCATTTGTTTGTTTCATAATGGTTCGAATTCCAACTAAATGTTGATTTTGCTAGCATTTGATTTAGCCTAGTGTGCAGAGTATTTTACTTCCTTTATTTGTTAAATAAAATGTCAGAACATGCATTTCAATTGTGTATTTTTACTCCTGCCTTAAACCTGCTTATCGCTAGCTCTGATATGTGGAAAGATGTGGGATTTGCTCTTGTTTTAATAACTAAATCAAGAGAAAATCTCATATTTCTGGTCAGAAGGAGAAACACTCCTACGTTTAAACATTATAAAAAAGGCTAGGATATAAGGCATGTATTTGGAGATGAGCAAGTCTGCCCCTAGTGGATTTGTTAAAACTACTAAGCGCCTTCTGTAGGAATAATCGTACAAACCTCAGGTTAAGGCCACTTCAGGTTGGTACAACTTGGACTTAGCTGAGGTCTGCCATGCTTAGCAGGAATATTGTATTATTTTTTTAATAAGGGCGAAAACTGGATGTAATTGTAGTCAGTGTTATAATTTGGACCTTTTCACATTTGAGGGGCCATAACAAAACCATTTTTGACATTGGCAGAGGTCTATGCTCTGTAAGTGCCCTCAAGTTTTATACTTAAGTCCTTTTTTCTTTTTTTCTTTTTCTCAACAGGAACTAAAAGCCGCCGGCAGCATCAAAAGAAGAATTGCATCCAGTCATGAGATGAAAAACAAGAGGTCAGTCAGAGTTATGAGGAGCAGCAGAGGATCTCCTGATGAAACAGTATGAGTCACAGTATCTGCTTACCGTAACCGGGTGACACGACGCTTTCTGGCCTGGTATACTGCAGGTGAAGTAAAGGAGAGGAGAGAGAGATATTGTAGCTCAACTAATCATGTGAGGAAAAAACTCCTCCCAGAGAATCTAAACATTGTTGCCAAAGTGCTAATGGAGGGCGATTTCATTGCCTTTGTTTTTGTGCTTATGTTTTGTTTTTAGTAAATTATTCTACAGTTAAAGGGATAGTTAATTATTTTTGAAGTAAGTTTTTTTGATCTACTTATCCACAGTCATTGTACCTACAATAGATGGTGGTTGGCTTCAGGTTTGGAGAAACAGATGGGAGCACCTGCTGAAATATAAGCAATGTACTTCTTTGGACTGGGGTAGCAGCAAAACATATTTAGACTACTAAACAATTCATATCAGTTAAATTGAATACTATATTTAGAATAATTTAGCTGCTTTACCTTGCTGTCAGGTGGCCCTTTTCAACAGGGTTCAGAAACTGTTAGATTCAAAGCTACCAGACATGGACAAAAAAGTTAATTTGAACTTGCAAACCTTGTTGCTGCCTCAATCAGTTATTTTGTTGATGTTTTTGTTTGGCGAGGCAAAAAAAACAGGATGAGCAAAATACTTGAGTACAAATATTTTGCATAGAAAATATTCATAATGCACCGATTGCGATTGCGATGACTAGATGTGCGCCATGTCATCCTTAGAAAAAGAGAGAAGTGTATTTACCGTTACTCTCTACTTTAATTGACTTCTCTTTTAGCTAAATGCTCAGACTGCATTTAACCCACTGCGCCACACACCTCCTGTTTCTGCTAATAGACAATAAACATCTTCATGGTACATTGGTACATATACACATACCTCATACCATTGAGATACACTGATATAGTGTACATTTTTACACAATGTACGATCCGTAATACTTGAATATGCTTTAAGAAAAACAACAGCCTACATCTCAGCTCTCCAGAGGGTTTCATTTATTTAGTTAGCAGCTCATGCCTTACAGCAGGAGCCCCTGATTGCTTATCATAAGAGGAAATAGGAAGGGTGTATTTCAAGCATGTTATGAACATAAGTCATTGGGCTTTTTTCTTATCAACTTAGATTTGATAGAAAATGTTTTCAACTTTAATTGACTGAATTTGTTTGAAGAGTGGACTTCTTAACACATGAACACTGTGTAATATCTGTTTTCATCTATATTTAAGAAATACAATATAAGACAAGCACAAGCTTCATTTTTGGGCCATACTCCATTATACTTTTTCAATTTGCTGAGGGCCGATTCAAAATGGTCCGCGGGCCGCATTTGGCCCCCGGGCCATAGTTTGTTTAAATATAACATTATCATTTTTATTTTGTATAATAATTTACATATTCTTTTACAACAATTTATTTCATGGCAAAAAAAGGTGCAAATAAAAAAAAACCTATGTGTTAAGGTCTTAAAAATGTGTAGATAAGTGCATCACTTCAAAACATCCAACTATCCCTTTACTGTAAGTGTTTTCTTATATGATATGCATGAACCTGGTCACCACAGAGCAGCCAAGGATTATCACACCTGGTTGCTATGGAGACAGGAGAAGTGATCAGATGTGCTGTTTGTCACCGAGTGTTGCCTTTCAGACTGAGGAGCCTTAGTAACAGAAGAACTGTTGATCAGAGAGCGTCGTGCAGGCAGTGAATTATGTACGTTGTGTTGAGTTCAGCAGTGCAGACACACGCCTGCTCGGCTTCCTGCAGTGTGAGGACTTTGTTTGTTTACACTTTGCTTTTGTTCACTGGCAGAGACGATAATGTGAATCCTTGAGAAACTACTTGATGCAAATAATCCTAATTTTGTAGCAGAGATTGAATAAAAGACTTGAAAAAAATGGTTTGTGTGTGAATTAAAATGTCAAGTCAGATTCAAACGTGGGGATATCTTTCAAAGAATGCCAAATAATGTAATAAAAGCTTAATCAGATTGTTCATTTGACCCAATATGACACATTTCTAAGTTATATTCTGTTGCATTACTTTAAGCTCTAAATCCTGCTTAATGGTCTCCCTGAAAAGAAAATACTTTAGGTTTGTATTGTGCATTTGGCAAACTACACACAAGAAAATGTTTCACTTTTAGTTCATACATAGGCTATATACTGTGTGTATGTATATATATATATATATATATAACCTGTGCTCACCATAGGAATATAACAGAATCTGTTAAGTATAAATCAGTAATACAACATTTTTAAGTAAAATGTGAACTATTTGTTATGTAATAATTAAAATGCAACGATTTAGCCTTGAAAGACCTAAGACATCTTTTGTTAGAAAATATATAAAAAGTTATATCATAACCTAAATTATATATTCTGAATAAAATCATGTTCCCCACTTTGAGAATCACTGTCTTCAACAAATATTTCCCTATTTGGTATACCATCAAGAATTGTATTTAGCCACCTTTTTTAGGTTTTACTAACCATGATCCTTTTAACACAGTGGATACCAAAAACATATTACAAGCACATGATGAAGAAATATGTATGTTTTGCAACCTAATAAAACACTTCCACATATAGGATTTTAGTAAGAAAAAATAACATTGAAAGATGTTTTTATCTCACATTGAGGTCTATGAAAAGCCATGGGAAACTGAACACATTAGGGTCCTGTAAGCTTTAGGAAAGAAGCCTGACATGTATACACAATCCAGTCCAAACTAACAAACCCTCCCATGTTTGATCAATATATACTGAGGAGATGTTATACATACAAACAGTTTGTTAGTGAGGGGGTGTACCTGCTCCAAGGAAACCACAACTTTTATCACAGCATCACACACACTCACGACAGGAAGAGCCTACACATCCGATTACTTCTGAATCTGATAACCGAGGGTTTCACAATAGATTAACTTCTCACTTTGCATCATCATCATTACAGCAATACAAGATAGAGTCAGTGCGTCACAGAAAAAGTTAACATTTGAACAACCCAATGATAGAATAAAGATGCAGCTCCACCTGCTGGAGTAACAGATTCACAAAACACCAGTTTATTTTCCAACATGGGTTTTAATCCTCCATCAATATAGTCATTACATTATAACAACATAATAAAACATGTTCAAGCTAAATAAAATATACTGTACAGTGACCATTTAAAAATAGTATTCATAAGTTAATTTTTTTAATATGACAGAATCTTTTCAGTTTGTTCAACCTGCTTTTTAAATGTATATACAACAATGTATCAGTAATAATGCCCTCTATTGTAAAAGAAAAATATTTATGATAATTCATTTTCATGTTTAGATGAGTAAGTAAAGTTATAAAAGTGGAAAAACGTTTAATCAACGTTTTGAACAAGAGCTCAAATTGAAGGCACTTTATTTACATCATAAAACTGTACATTATATAAAGTAAGATTGTTGATTCAGTTTAATAAATGTTTAAATATTCTAAATAAAAAGACATTTCAATCAATAATAATAAATAATTGTTACTCCAAATAGCCCAGAGGATATTAAGACAACATGACTACTGGCTTTTTCTTTGTATTATGTTTGTGTCTTATTTTGTACGTTTATTTTATTTTATCTGTTGTCTTTGTGCTTGTTTTATATATATTTGTAGACTTTTTACAATGCTTTGCAGTAATATGAATCTTGTCTAAAACATTGTGAATCGCTCGCATCCCATTTCCTACACTTTACATCTCTGTGTTGTCCCTTTGAGTCTTCTTTTTGTCATTTGTTGTCTCTTAGTGGATGTTTTCCATGTTTTCCATTTTCAAGGGCGACTGGCTGCGAGGGAGTGCGGTCGTCTTTCAATCAGAAGGTTGTGGGTTAAATCCCAGCCCGTGCTTTCAACATGTCGATGTATCCTTGGGCAAGATACTTAACCCTGAGTTGCTCCCGATGGCATGGCCAACGGTGTGTGAATGTTAGTTCCCAGAGCAAGGTACACTGCTCTGTATGAATGGGTGAACAACTTGTAGCATGTAACGCGCTTTGAGGGGTCGTAAAGACTGGATAAAGTGCTATATAAGTACAGTCCATTTACCATTTATCTATTTGTAGGTCATCTTTCATCTTATCCTGGTTGTATTCCATGTTTTTTCTTGGTTCTCTTCGCTTTGTTATGGTTTTGGACATATTTTATGGATTATTTTGTGCAATAGAAGTTCACGGTCACTTGATGAAGAGTTTGGGTCGTAGGGGCCATGGACCTGCTCAGGCCTGTTCAGTTTGACTTTTAGGACACTATCAAGCCTTCCTTCGATCACTTCTCTGGTAGCAGATGTTTGTCAGTAGGACTAGCATTCCCTTAAGTCTGTGCAGTAGTGCATGCAGTTTGCAGAAGTAAGGTCAAGACTCAAAATCACAAGCCGAAAATAGTTCACCAACATTTTACACTTCAACAAATGTTACTTCCCAATTTGAACCTTTCTGAGAATGCTTTGCTATTCACGTTTGGCAAGTTCACAGGGTGATTCATCGATAAATGTATTCACACATCATGCAGGATTCAAATACTTTTCCTCCAATGCCTTGTGTTTCAGTCCCATCAGGAAGTGTTGCCTGTGACCTTCCTCTTTCTCAGAGAAACCAGGTCATAAAACGGATCTTTGGTGATGCATGTCCTGAAAGAGAAGTTTTGTATTCAGTTTTAAACTGAGATCATCAAGAGTAGAAGTAGTAGTAGATTTTTCTCTTTGCCTTTATGTCAAGAAAGTGCCAATTTTCTCTGTACTGTAGGCATTGTCACTTCTACAGTAGCTTGGGCAACTGCTAGTATTGATTATTAATGAATATATTAAATCTATATAATGAAAGAAAATAGAGAAAAAAACAACTATTTACAGCTCTCAAGGTATAATCTTTAAATTGTTTGACTTACAATGGAATCGGCAAATGTTACTAGTAGACAGATTTGTATGGATATTTTCCATACTTTTTTTCTTGATAATTTCCTCATCGTTTCTGACATTTTTGAAATATTTATGGATATTTGACATGTTTCCTGTGAGTTCTCATAACGTAGACAGTTCTTACCTGATCGCATCCATCCAGGCGTCCCGCTCTTCGGATCCGGCGGCCCTCAGCTTATAGGACTGATGTTTGCCCTGCACCACTCTGCCTTTGTTCTCCGTCTTGCAGGCCTTGATCTTTTGTCCTTTAGGGTTATATAACTCCAGACAATACTGTTCAAACACAGACAAAGACACACATGCCGTACTGTTACTTTGTGCCTATGCTTTCTGTTTGTTCTATGAGCTTTCTAATAGGCTTTTGACTCGCTGTTTCAACACTTGTGTTAAATATATTAATTTAGAATTAAACTGTGTCATTCATTAAGTTGTTTGGCAGCAGATTGTGTTTTAATTGTTTATTCAATAGGGACAGAGCACACTTCTAAACGTCAGTTTAAAAATACAAGGTCCCACAGCTGTAAAAGTGACACATACACAGTAAACAAGTGGAAAAACACATTTTGCAATATGGCAAGAGGAAGATATTCTTCTAGAATCACTTAATTACAGATAACCACTGCCATCACTGCTACAAATTCCAGCTTTTTGAAATAAACATTTAAGATGTGTTACATCCTAGATTGTACACATTATCTAAGGAGAAAACCTAGAGGAGAGGATTGTGTAACTAAACATTTGGGGAATCTCCCTGAATTTATCTCCAGTTATGGGAGGGTTATTTTTTATTTTGTAATATTTCCATTCTTCTAGATTTTCATTCTGATAATGAATGTTTGTCACGATGGCTCATTTCATTTAAGAAATGCTATTATTTAGTTGCCTTTAAATAAAATGCTTTCCCAGTATTTAAGGTATTGAAGCCTCAAAACTCAAATACCTGTTTGTTGTTGTCTGGTAGACTCCTTACGCACAGGTTCTCCAGAGGAATAATACCTATCGGGTCTTTATCCTGCAGGAAGAGGCGGATATTAAAACACAGATTCAACCTTTAAACCCCCAGTAGAATATTTACTGTTGAAGCAAAGGTTTTGTAGCAGCAGAAAGACACATACTTACTGTGGTGTATTCAAAGTAGTACAAGCAGCTGTCTGTTAAAATAAACCACCTCCTCTTCCAGGTTTTAACTCGCCCACCTTCGACAAAGACAAAATAATTGTAGGAAAACGTTTTCTTTTTGTAATCTTCTCTAAATACAACAGCATATTAAAGCTTTTTGAGTTTTAAGTAAATCAATTATTCTAAGGGTAAATGTTCGATTTGATCTTTTTTTTATGGTTAATGTACACATTTATTCTCAATTAATTTGTATCAGAGAATTTAAGCCGCCCTCCTCTGGCTTTGCAATAACAATTCGTTTTTTACTTACAATGGCCCTAATGCACAGGAGAGTCTAAAAGCCTCCAGAAATGTCAGATTATCTTCTGTGTGTTACAAAATCATCATCTTCTCACCCATTTTAAGGAGCCAGCCTTCTCTGTCTGGATTAAAAAACGTCAGCGTGAGGTCGTTCCCATCATCCTCAGGGATTTTGAATGGCTCGCTGCGGATGCTCGCATACAGTTTCTGGAAGAGATGACAATTTCAACATCAGATGTAGAATATTTCAAGTTTTTGAAAGTCTGGTTTTCCTTAAAAAATGTTGGATGAAGGTCAAAAACCTTCAAACCAGAGTCAAGTCTACTGTTGTCTGAACAACTTGTTCATACAGTATGTTCCACAGCCAAGCAGAAAAAAAACTTTTTGGCAAGAAATGTGTAAATGTATCCTGCACTAAACTCAATATGAGAATAAGTTATATTTTTCAAACTTTTATATTTAGTAAGCACGCTATTCCTCAGATCTTTTAGTAAGCGGTCTCATATCAGAAAGATGTCCTTAACTACACATGGCAACAAGCCTTTCGTGCTTCCTTCCGCACTGTGATGTGATTGGACGGTGTAGTTCACTTGAAACTGCTCACAACAAGTTTTGTTAATTATATTTAGAGACATTGCTGTTGAGATTTTAACATGTATTTTTAGTTTCTGAGCAGCAAAGGATCAGTGCCATCTAGTTCTGCTATATGACATTTATATGGCATTTTCAATCCAACTCTGAGGTGAACCATCCCTTTTAAACAGAAGTATTAGTAATAGCATCAGACCGTGAGCAGTTCTGTGGGCAGGTCCTCTCCGTGGTTGATTCCTCTGTTCATGGAAATGAATCGCTGCAGATTGGGTTTGTCTTTCACGTTGGGGTTGTGGAGACTTGTGTTGAGCATGATGATGGCAAAAGACAGGATGTAGCATGTGTCTGTAACACACATCAACACAAATACACACACCACAGTTAGTTTCCTTCAGCTGATCATCATCAAATAAAACCCCATTATAAATAAAAGGTTTGTGTGAGGCAGAGATGAGAAGATAGCAAGGCTTGTCGTGTTTTGTGAAAAGAAAGAAATATAACAGTGGATAACTTGTCTTCTAGATATTTATGAAATTAGGGAAACTTTTGAATTGGACTGTCTGAGAAAGTGAGTCAGGCAGCGCCTTTGTTGTTCGTACCCGTGGATTGAAAGACCCCTGGGTTACAGTCGCAGTAGCGAGTTGCAAACGCCTCCATCATCCTGTCAATCTTCTGAGCTTCTCCCGGGAGACGAAAGCTCCAGAGGAACTGTCTGCAAGACGGCAGAGGAGTCAAACAACATGCATACACAATATCAAACACACACTGTGAAGAAGGAGGAGAAATCCCTCATCATCAGAAAACAAGAAAAAAGGTAAAACTGCTGCAACGTTTTTTGCTGACTTTCAAATAAATTCTGCTAGACGAACCTCAGCGCCTGCACCAGATTCAGGTCGGAGAATTCATGCAGGCCCACAAACTCTTTCAGTGTCTGCAGATGCATTTCCTCCCTGTGTGACATTTAAATATAGTTAACACAATGTTAAGATGCAGTGTAAACCCTTTTATAAAAAACACATTTAAATGCAGAATGAGTACATTTGGCCGATAATTGGCTGGAGTAGTTCATTGCACTGGTTCTTTTGATTAAAGTAAATACATATTCAACCACTGCTTTTTATCTAAATGAATGTTTATGCTTCATTTTGTGGCATCAGGATATATTTCAGCCACGGTTTTCCTCCTGATCGAAGTTACATCCATGACCTTTGACGGCACCCGCCTGTCATTCAAAGCAACCAGTGATATGGTTAAATAACTTTAAGCCCGAGTATATCTTAAACAGGTGAGTTTTATAAAAGTTACATCCCGTGCAGTGGTCAACAAAAGGGATATAAGCTATAGATCCCAAAACCATTATTTCAAAAACGTTTATTTGTGCTCTAATTCTGGCCATTTCGACGTGGAGGTCTTTGGAGATGGACATTTTGGAGCCAGCCTAGAGTGGCCGTTCGATTATTTGCAGTTTTGTGCACTTTAGCATAGACTGCGCTGCTTTATTACAACCCATTTCAGTTAGTTACCACCAGGCTCACATTTTGTCAGAGCAATTTACCTGTCTCCCAAGAAGTTGCCAATGGCGGTCTTGTTCAGTCCCTCCTCTTTGTAAAGAAACTCAGCCACTGACTCTGCTCGCCATTCCAGCAATTCATTTTCCACTAGGTAATGGACACCCTGTAAAAACATTAGCATGCAAATCAGTTATGTGCATGTTAACAAAGAGTACCTTATATTTTGATTTAGTACTCCAAATAAAACCCTACTGAACATGAACACTGAAGTAATGGAAGAAGCTGACGTCAATGGTGGTGAAGACAACAAGTCCCATGATCCCACTCTACCTTACGACGCCACTAAACTCCATCCTTTGTTATTGTTTTGATTAAGAGACCCAGGGTAGCAGAATGGGTTTTGCATATAACGATCATTCTAAATCACACAATGCTATTTGTACTGTCCCTTTTTGACATGATACAAAAAATGCTTTACACCTATTTTATTTACATTTTTGTATTTTAAGTTTTGAACTCTTGGTTGGACAAAACAAGCAGTTTGAAGTCACCACATGGGCCCTGGGAATTTGTAATGATAATGTTTCACTACTTTTGACATAATTTGATACATTCCCTGAGGTTGAGTTTGATACTGCAGTTAAATGAACTGTCCCTGGTTTCTAGGAATTTATGAAAACACAATTATCAGTCAGAAAATGTGGGATATACTTAAATAACTATCAGCAAGTGAACATAAGTTAAATGGCCCTTTTTTAGCCAATAAATGGAGCGTCTCATCATAGCATCATATGATTCGATGAAAAAATGTTGCTTACAATGGAGCATTGAATTGGATTAGTTTGCTAGATGTTATATTTGAAGGGGATGGAGAAAGGGCCATTATGTTAATGTTTGTGTAAGCTGACTAAAGGTCACTTACAGGCACTACAATTTATTTAGCTAGTTTGAAATGTAGATTGAATATTGGCTGTTCTTATAGAAACTGTAGTTTGTGAACGTCCCTGACACGCTTTTATGTTGGCCAAAGCTTGTTTATATTCTTATCAGCAGTGCCAACTCTGCAGGTTGATAATCAAGAAAGTTTTCTTCTACTCCTCTGAGTCATTCTTCGTCATTGATCACCGTGAAAAAGAAGACGAAAAAGGTTAGCACACCGTTATCTTACTAAATCTCAAAGCATGTTCACATCCAAAACTTCACTCCTGTTGAGTAGCTCTTCATATCAATTGCACTTTCAAAACCCCTTTAACCCCAAGAAGCCTTCAAACTTCTCCTCCTCCCACTTGTACGTGTCCTCAGGCCTGAGCTCAGAGTGGTCACGTGCCGAGGGACTCAGTTTTTAACCGAGTACGCAGAGAGGAAGCAGCGAAAAAGATGTAGGTCGCTGTGGTGAAGTGGCGCTTCTGCACCACTTCAGGGAACAGGATGTGGCTGTTCTCGCTATTCATCATCCTCTGCGTCTGTGCACAGTTTGCGTTTCTGCACAACACACACACAGACACATACTCTAATCTACATCAGCTCTGTGACAAGTTATATTCGCTGTCATCAGACTGTTGACCTTCAGATCCAGGGGAGTTTAAGTCAAAAGTTTGATTTGACCTTCTACCCCTTTACTCACTGTAGCATATTTTTAAAATGTTGAATATAATTATTAGATTGTTATAAAATAGGAAATAAACTCACCTTGTTTGGGTTCATGTTGAATTTCTTTTTCCCACGTAAGAATCTCTTGTTCCTCACAACATTTTTACTGCAATAAAGATTGTTTTTTTACATTAGTATATCATACAACATAAATACAATTATTAAATAAAGCAGACATATTATGCTCATTGACAAATTCATACTTTTCACCCTCTCTCTGAAACCAGAGCCCAGTCTGCTCTGATTGGTTAGCTGGCTGTCTCTGTGGTGATTGGTCAACAGTTTAGAGATCATCCTGCTATTAGCATATCACAACCAATGTGTGGGGGTGCTAGCCAATAGAAGCGAGTTTTACATAGTGATGTCACTATGTCACTGAAGTAAACAAAGGACTATAATTGAGGCTTGTGGGAGAGAAACTCCCTCTGGAGGGAAAAAGTCATGTTTGCAACTGTGTAGTCTGCTTTCTCAATCTGGATACAGCATCACTTTTTTGCAGTTTTGCTATATTTATATGAAATACATAAAATCATAAAGACATTTCAAAAACAAAAACATGATATGTTGCTGAGGCTCAAAATGTTTAAACGAGAAGTTATTTGGAGTTTTGACTCGACTTGATAATAACTAGACTGATAAATCAACTATTAAAACTATCAACATGTTTATCAATACATTTTCTGTCATTGAACTATTCACTAAAATAAATTCCTCAGAGCATTATCTGAATTGTTCTTAAAGGTGTATCTCATAATTGTATTTATAGTTTTTGGGTGAGATTAGCAGTCCAGTAGCCTACTGATAAGAGTGTTTATCAAGCCAGTAGCACAGTTATAGCTAAATGAAGTGTCATCATACAGATGAAATGTAATTATCACTTTCTGAAATCAGCGTCAAAAGCAATAGGAAGTCAGCCACATAATCTCTTCAAATGTTCACAAGACTTTGAACATCAGTGACCAACAGAAGTACTTATACTCCATGGTTCAAGTGAAAATATAATACATTTGAATATCCACATTTAAATCATGTGTTGAGAGTGCATGAGAAATAGTTGGCGAGCAAGTAAACAAGTAAAGCTACAATTACAGATACATTGTTGAAATGTAACTAAAAGTAATGATTAACAGCTAAAACAGTAAACCTGAAAGGGGATCGCAAAGTTGCTAAGAGCCCTGGATAAACAATATAAATAGTTGTAATAGTTGAGATTAAAATGTTTCGTAGCTAAAACTAGAAATAAACTATAAGTTGAAATAATTATTGCCATCTTTAACTAAAGTTGGCAAACTATCTAAAAACAATGGATGAACAGTAAAAAAACTAATTAAGATAAACAGTTGGAATAGTTGGCTAAAAGTAATGTCATTGTCTGAATAAGTAGGTCAAACTAAAGGATAAACAGCTGAAATTGTAATCAAAAGGAATGGATCAACGGTTCAAATAGTTAGCTTGAAGTTCTGGATAAACAGTTGACAGAGCTGTGAGGCTGCAATCGAGGAACCACTGCTACGGGCTATGTCAAGTATTTTCATAAGAAGAAATGCAGTTCTAAAAACATCAGGGTGAAAGGTTTGAGTGGCAGGTTTACAGGTTACACTGCAAGTGCAGCATCTAATCGAACATATGTTGACTTCTGACTCAAAAAGAAAATTACAAAAAGCTGTTTATATGAAATGTTCAAACTCAGCACTTACTACAAGTGAAGTGGTAATCTGCCAGTGTTGCTTAAATAAGAGCGAAAGACCGTGCTGACTCATAGATAAGCTGATCTATATAAAAAAAAGAGCAAGAAATACTCACTTCTGCTCCTTCATTAAGGGGTTGTGGATATCTGGCATGACGTGATTGATTTCCAACCTCAGCTTCTGAGACAGGGAGATGAGAATGAGAGCAGTGTTGTAAGCTTAGTACCAAGATTTGTCATTATTACAAATCCCCATAGAAACAATGCTAAATGACTCAGGGCCGATTGGTCCCCGTCAGTTATAAAAGAGGATCTTTAAATAATATTTCATTGAAACTTGTTGAATGAAATGCCTTTGTGTGCTGAGAGCTTTGTCAAGGCAGCCAGGAGAATAATAATGAGGGATTTATTGTAAGACCTTGGAGGGATATATTCACCACATTACCTGAATGTCATCCAGCATTTGAAATGTGTGAATCCCATAGGTGTCACCATCCCTCCTCTCTCCTGGGGCTAGGCTTGGTGAACCTGTGGAAAAAGTATATTTGGGAAGGCAATCAGTAGACATTCAGCAGCAATGTGCACTTTCTTGACAACCTAGCTCACGCCTATGCTCCCTCTCTCACAGACTAGCATACATCCAAACATCCTCCTAGTTAGTGGACAGTAAGTAGGGAATGAGGTCTAAAAACATCCCCTTCCTCTTTACAATGAATAAGGTTAATTTTGAGTGCACTATGGCCTTTAAAGGACAAATCATGTTATTTTGTGCAAATGTGTTAATGGGGGGATGATTTGAAACCGATTAAAAAGCAAGTTAAAGGCACAATATGTAATGTTCTACCACAAGGGGTCTCTCAATGAAAAAATACCAAGTGTTGGTTGGTGTCGTGTAGTAGCATGGGATAATGGGAGGGTTTCTCTTCACCACCACAGTTTCTCCAAGTTAGGATTCTTTCATTTTCATCATTCAGGACGTTTTTGGGTGCCCAATAAAACCAGTAAAAAACACAAATATATAGCGATTTTAGTTAAAAACTAGAGAATGCAATTCCTGAAGAAATTGCTAGTGGGAATGCTTTATGCTGAAAAGCTGACGCTAAACTGCTATGCTGAAATGTAATGTGTAAGAAGAAAGTGAATCATTTAGATTAAAATGAAATGTGTAAGAAGAAAGTGAAGAATTTAGATTGAAATGAAATGTGTAAGAAGAAAGTGAAGAATTTAGATTGAAATTATACATGAACACTGGGGGCTTGAATGTGTGATGAGAGAAGAAAAGAAAGTAAAAAGGCTTGGAAAAGCAGCAGAATATTTGAACCGCAAACTTCTGAACTAAGTTAATGATCGAGCGAATGATCGAGCGAATGATCTGTCGCCATGGCAACGGCATTTGATGACACCCCATAATACGCTTAGATGCGTTGATGGCTGCATCGTTACCAAACCTGTGAAGTCTTGGGCTGTTTGGAGTATTTTCACTCAAGTTATGAGAAAACCGTGTTTCCAGGCGAGCATTTTGTTGCCATGGTAACGGCAATTGAAGAAATCTCAAAACTGTCCCGTAGATGTCTTTAAGGCTGGACTGTTAGCACACTTGAGCACTTTTTGAACATTTTCAAGGAGTTATAGCGACATCATGTTTTATGGCGAGGGATGCGTTTCCATGGAAACGGCATATGGTGAGATCTCAGATTTGGCGTAGAGCTCTTGAGGCATGGACCGGTGATATACAAGTGAAGATTGGGGGACGATTGGACAGTGTCGATTGGACTTACAGCCTCATCATGTTTCATGGCGAGTGGTCTGTCGCCATGGCAACGGCATTTGATGACACCCCATACTATGCTTAGATGCATTGATGGCTGCATCGTTATCAAACCTGTGAAGTTCTGGGCTGTTTGGAGTATTTTCACTGAAGCTATGAGAAAACCGTGTTTCAAGGCGAGCATTGTGTTGCCATGGCAACGGCATTTGAAGAAATCTATAGGTTACTTACGTAACCCCAGTTCTCAGAGTAACATGAAGTGAGATGTCTCACTATGGGATGCACCTCAACGCGTATGTAAACAGAAGCATCAATCTCATTACGCCAATCCTGATTGGCTGGTGATCTTGACGTCAACGTCAGGGAATCCACCCACCCTTTAAGTAGCTTGCGCTACGACGCAGCGTCATTCAAAATAAGCACCTCTTCTCGCTTCGCCATAGCAAGGAGGGCCGTCTGGTGAGACATCTCACTTCATGTTACTCTGAGAACTGGGGTTACGTAAGTAACCTATAGTTCTCATTCATAACACTCCGTTTGATGTCTCACTATGGGATATTGAAACTCCCGTATTGCTAGACATGCTTATCTCGAAAATCACCAAAAACAACCAGAACTTAACAGGTAGAACCCTGTCTCAACACGGGACCCAGCACTGCGCGGGCCACACTTGGAGCAGATACATCTAGCCTGTAAAAGCAGACAAAAGTGAGCGGCGAGGACCAAGCTCGCTGCTGCACAAATGTCTTGGATCATGGAAACACCCTTGAACAAAGCCCAGGATGTAGCCGGTCCACGAGTAGAAAAAGCATGCAGGCCCGTTGGTGCCTGAAAACCCTGACTCGTATAAGCCAGAGCAATCGCTTCCACAATCCAGTGGGAGAGCCGTTGCCCAGGATATAAAGAGTTGGTCATTGCATAGAAACTCTTTTGACCTGTCCATATAGATGCGTAAAGCACGGACTGGGCACAGCAAATTCGGCCGCTGTTCCTCAGAGGAACACAGCGGCGGAGGAAATGCCACAATGTCAATGGGGGTACATGAGCCAACCACCTTAGGTATAAAGGCAGGGTTGGGCTTCAGCAACACTCTCGTTTGCCCGGGGCAAACTGAGTGCATGAAGGATGTACAGAGAGCGCATAAATGTCACTGACTCGCTTGGCAGATGCCAGAGCCAGTAACAGCACTGTCTTCAGTGACAGGAGTTTCATGTCAGCTTCTTCCAGGGGTTCAAATGGAGGTCGAGTGAGCCCATCTAAAACCACTGCCAAGTCCCATAAGGGCACCAGTGACCTGGAAACAGGGAGGAGCCTGCGAGCACCTTTCATAAAACGGCAGACCAAAGGATGTTGGCTAGCCGTCTTTCCCTCAAAGCCCACATGGCATGCAGCAATAGCAGCCAGGTACACCTTGATCGTGGAGAAAGCTCTGTGTTTATCAATTAGGTCCTGTAGAAATGATAAAATCACCCCGACAGGACATTGAAAAGGGATGTGTCCTTTTTTAAGGCACCACTCCTCAAACACCCTCCACTTACAGTCATAGAGAGACCTGGTGCAGGAAGCTCTTGCACTATGAATAGTGTTTATCACCTTCTGAGGGAGACCCACTGTATTCAGATTGTACCACTCATGGGCCAGGCCCATAGTGCCAAGCGCTCTGGGTGTGGGTGAAAGATCGTCCCCCCCGCCTGAGACAGTATGTCCCTTCGTAGTGGGAGCTGCCACGGCTGCCCGCACAGCAGCTGATATATCTCCGCCAGCCAGTACATTGCAGGCCAGTGCGGAGCTATCAGGATAAGTGTGTGGCGTTGTTCTCTCACTCTGGCCAGAGTTGGGGTATCAGAGCCAGGGGTGGGAAGTCGGGAACGTGTACAGAAGGACCGGAGGCCAAACGTGCGCGAGCGCGTCCACGCCTAACGGTAAAAGAACAGCTGACATTGAGTATTTTCTTTTGATGCGAACAGATCTACCGCGGCTCGGCCGTAACGCACCCACACCTGACTCACAATTATTGGATGTAGAGTCCAGTCTGCATATAGTGGTGCACCTCTGGACAGCAGATCTGCCCCGAGGTTCATCACTCCTGGTACGTTCTCAGAGAGAGGAGACGTCCGCAGCTCCATAAGATCAGTTTGCGTGCCAGCATGTGTAACTGGAGAGAACGCAAACCCCCTTGGCGGTTACGATATTGTGGTCGTGTTGTCTGTCCTCACGAGGACATGATGTCCTCTGAGAAAAGGACGAAAGCGTTTCAGGGTGAGGAACACCGCTAAAAGCTCCAGATAATTTATGTGTGACCGTTGGAGGTCTCTGCTCCAATGACCCCTCACAGGTCGACCTTCGTATATACCCCCCCCAGCCCGTCAGACATGCGTCTGTGGTGACCACCTTCCACGATAGGACAGCACCCATAGGCACGCCCCGTACTAGAAAAGTCGGGTGTAGCCAGTGGCGCAGTGCCGCAGTGCCATTACGCATTTCATAGTGACCATCACTCTCCGCGCGCCATGACGCGCGGGGTCCAATCTGAGGGCAGCTACCCAGCGCTGAAACTCCCTCATGTGTAAGCGTCCCAGTCGTACCACCAGAATGGCTGACGCCATGAGCCCCAGCAACCGCAGACATGACCTGAAGAGAATATATTTGCGTGGCTGGAAATGAGCGAGGCAAGCCCTGAAGGCATTCACTCTCTCTGCTGACAAGCGGGCTGTAAAGGGCACCGAATTCAGGCGTAGGCCCAGGAAGAGTACAGTCTGGGCTGGAGACAACATGCTCTTTTCTGTGTTTATTACGAAACCCAGGTCGAGCAGGTGTTTTACGAGGACATTCGTCTGCGTAATATCCTCTTGCTCCGACTGTGCGAGAAGGTGCCAATCGTCCAGATAAGTTGCCAGGCGAATACCCTGTTGTCTTAACGGGGCTATCGCGGCTTCCGTACACCGTACAAACACTCGCCGGCTGAGAGACAGACTGAAGGGAAGTACTCTGTACTCGTAACAGAAAGGCGAACCTCAGATATTTCCTGTGTGGGTAATATACTGGGATGTGGAAATACGCATCTTCCAGGTCGACTGATGTGAACCAGTCGTTTTGGCGCACGAGACGCAACAGAGATGTGTGAGTGAGCATTCTGAATTTGTATCTTTTGAGTTATTTGTTCAGAGCTCTCAAATCTAGTAGGCCTATAGGCCGAATTCCGTTCCCTCCCCGTTTGGGAACGAGGAAATACTTGGAATAAAAGCCGCTCTGACTCTGTTCGGCGGGTATTATCGATATAGCCTTCTTTTCTAGCAGCGAGAAAATCTCTTGCTCTAGAATATGGGCCGACTCTCCCCGGGCCTGTGAATACAGAATGCCCGATAAGTGAGGGGGGGTGACAGCGAATTGGAGCCTGTAGCCCCGTGTTACTGTCTTGAAAACCCAAGCAGAATCTGTGAGCATCCTCCACTTTTCGCTTCTCAAAGCGAGAGGAGATGTCACAGCTCTGTCGTCTGCCCTCAGTGTCTCTATTTGTTGTGTTATGGGGCCCTCTAGTGTCTGAACACGGTGGTACCCCAGGTTGACAACCCCGGCCGACATAGCGCATGCGCGTGGCGGTGGTGCCTTCACGATCCCGTCTATTGTCCGCCTTTTGAGAGAGGCCGTAGCCGCTCTCAAAAGAGGGGCAGACGACAGACTGTTTATTATTTTTCTTTTCATTTTTATTGACTGCGCCCTTGGCTTCAAGCCTGGAAACGACAGTGGAAAATGATTTATTCTGAAACAACAATGATGACATGTGTTTGTGTGACTTAAACAGGCAGCGTAACTTGCTGTCTTCGATGTTAAGTCCATTTCCCTGATGGCGCGAACTTGAGGATGACGTTCTGGCATCACTCGAGGCGGCGGGAAGATAGGGGCATGGTGGCACCCCGAAAACACATGAGCATCCAACACTGGAACGTGCTCTGGAGCTGGGGAACAGGGAACTTCCAGCTCCTTCATCGAGGAGAGGAGAGGAGGCTGTCAGGCCGCCCGCTTCTTCTTCCTCGCCTGGTGGCTGAAAACCTCGGTCGGCTGCGCCTGAGCGGCAGCTGCCGGACCCGGAGATTTTCTTGGCTAGCTCCCCCTTGCCTCGTGCCTGGGCTGGGGATCCGGGACGGGCTGCGGTCTCTGCTGCTTCGGTATCTTGAACCGGGCAAGACGTGAGCGGGCTTGAGTTAAGGCCGCTGCACACGGAGGCAAATGTCCGTGATCGCTGCGATCTCGTCCCACACGGCAGGCTCAGGTTTGCTCAACATGTCTTCGCAGAGCTCCGCCTGGTAGGCGGTCAGCAGCGAGGAGACGTTGAGTGCCCTGGCGGACAAAGCTGCGGCTTTATAGGCCCGTTCGGTCATCGCTGACTGGAACCGGTCTGCCTTTGCCGGTAGCATGGGGTTCCTGCTCGGTGTCGAAGCCAGCCTCGGTTGGAGGTGGGCTGCCACCAGCAGTTCCATGGGCGGCATGCGGAGCAGGCCGAGCCTCTCCATACCGTCACAGTCCAGGGAGGAGGCACCCTGGATTGGGGCCTTGTTGCTAAAGGGGCGGTCTCTCCATGAGACCGACACCTCGTCCAGCATCTCCGGAAAGACTGGAAGGAGCTGCCTCTTCGTCCTCGCTGCTTGGGGCAAGTTCTTCCAATCGTAGCGAGATCTGGAGGTCTCCTTGGCCACTTCAGGCCATGGGATGTCCAGCCTGGACGCAGCGCGTTGACACACGGCCTGCAAGTCCATACTTAGGACGGGCGAAGCTGGTGTGCTCTCGCCCGGGGAAGCGGACATCGCTCCCGGCTTTGCAGCCTGAGCTGATGAAACGAAGATGTCATCCTCATCCGAGTCAGACAGGAGGAACTCAGAAGTATCCTCTTCGTCCTCCATGTAGTCCAACTCCAGGACATCCTCCGCGGGTGGAACCATGGTGAGGTCCAGTTGGGAGCCCCAGCTTGACACAGCGCGGGGCTCCGCTATCGCGGCTCTTGCCGCCACCGGGTCCCAGCCTGACACGGCGTGGGGCTCCGGTTCAGCGGCTGTCGCTGTTGTTGAGCCCCAGTCTGACACAGCGCGGGGCTCAATCTCTGCGGCGGACGCCACTATGTCTTGATTGCCGGCCGGCGAATCAGCGGACATGAGGGGGTCCCGTCCCGACAAGCTAGCTTGGCGTGCTAACCGTCGGCGGAGGCTCTTAATGGTGAAGCGGGTACAATGCCCGCACGAGCCGGGGTTATCGATACCCTCCCGGGCGTGTTCCAGCCCGAGGCAGGACGAGCAGACCTGGTGTGAGTCTGTGCCTGAAATCTTAAACCCGCAGCCGCATAGCCGAGCCTCCGAGTCCCTGACTCCTCTGGTGTGAGGGAGAGAAGGGTCCATCTTCGGGCGAACCGTGTCTATCACAACTGGACCTTCTGTAGACACACACACCCCCCACCGCCGCCAACCCTCCCTTCCGCGGCATTATAATGTCCGTCTTTTCACTGAATTGCGGCTAAACCATCCAATCATCGAGCTGAGGATCTTGCCTACGTCTGTTTCCGGTTTCGTTTATGACAGAGGTATTTTGTTATACACACATTCCTTCACATTTACATTAAAGTATTTCGTGAGGCCTTCTAACATGTTTTTAAATATAACTACGGTTGTAGTTGAAGAGTTTGTAAATTAACATGAACCGAAGCTGTTGCCTGGCAACGCAATCGCACAACGTCACGTCCGTTAATTCCACATCCACACGCATGGATTAACATTGATTTAATACATTAATGTATCCTTTGTTTCTGCTAAAAGAGGTGTCGACCAGCTGGGGCAACAAGAAAATTGGCGTAATTGAGTGTGACTATTAAAGAATAAATCATTATTATATTAATATTGACAATAACAACCAACCGTGGGGGTAGCATTTGCTTGGCATTTCCGGGTATTTCTCCACTGGTTAACATGGGTTAACAATACCGTGTAACTGTCACGTTTGAAGGGACGAAATCGTGACATCTTCACGTCTCCCAGCATGGTAAATCGTCACATGTTCACGTCTTGCCGTGATACCGGATTGGACCAATGAGGGCACGAGATAAGTTTGTGCACAGATGTAAGGCTGACAGGCAGGTAGGCCATCCAGTTATTTTAGCCGGGCCGGCTAAAATGATTGGTCGTGCTTTTTACAGTACTACGGCTTCCACAGATGACATTTTTGTATGTATTTATTGTCAAAGCACCTAAGATATTCATTGCTATCGGGATGTTAAGAGCATTCCATGGAATATAACAAAAAGTGTACCTCGAGTTGGTTTCTCAAACTTACCTACCCCACCTTTAAGTGCTTTGACCAAAAAGGTACTGATGTAAGCTCAGCTTGTTCCTCTGACAATTCTAGATCCAGATGTTCTGGAGCTTTCTACCGGATGCCAAATTATCCGCAGAGGTTTCCTACTCTCCCAAAACTGGCCCCATGATAAAAACACAATTTAATGTTTAAAATAAGTGTTTATCCTACAATGTTCCGCTAAAATTGAACTTATTAGAAACGTTTAGCGTTAAGTACACAACTCAAAAAGATAGATAACATAGATCTATTTGAGATTTGAATACCCAAAAGTTACAAATTATATCTTACATTAATAAGGCTGATTTTGGGTTAATTAAAGCACACTTTATTTGAATTTGTGTGGGTTAGTCCCCAATTTTGTGGCGTAAAAATCAAGTAACATGTACAAAGCTAGATAGGTTTTAATTTGGTCTCAAATGATAAAGAATAAAACTGAAATGTCAAGTATCTGTTGTAGAAAATGAAAATAATTATTTCCACATATAGGGCATACAAGATAAGTCAACATTACTGAATAGATTGTTACCCACAAAATCTATTAGCAGCATTTGAAGTGAATTCTATTGACCTAACCTCCCAAATCCCACAAAAGCCTTGATATTGTTTTTTGAACGGTAGCTTTTCCTCATTATATTGATTAAAATAAAAATGATAGCGTACCTTTTCCCCAGAGGAAGCTGTCTTTTCTCCGTACAGCCATGTTTTTGATGCAATGTGACTGATGGCTGTACAGGAAACAAAACTGTGAGTGTGAGACCGAAAAAAACTCAGTGCTGCTATTTTGTGACACTGTGGCGCCTCTCAGTTCACTCAGCAGCCTCTTACTTCATATCTAGTGATGTGCACAGCAAAATGTTGACATGGACTCTCTTTATGTGTGTGGACATTTCTTTAATAAACGTAGATGTCATTCATGCTCTACAACTGCGCAACATCGCTATTGCACATGTCTTATTACAAATACAAAAAGCAACTACAACTACTATTACTGCACACCTCCATAAGAACCATACAATTGAAATGGAAAAAATATGACAAACATACACAAAAGGGGAATGGCCTATAAGAGGAGCCACACTTTATCTTTTTAATATATCAAAACGTTTTTTATTTGCATTTAAAGACTTGGGTGTCAAACATGTTCACTTCTGCAGGAAGGAAACAGCCTAAACAGTGTGTGGTTACCTCCAGTTTAAATATGAGGCCCCCTCTAGTGGGGCTTAACACCTCAGAGAATATAAAATACAGAAGGATGTATTTCTGAACAGGGGCAGTGGCTTTGACCTCCAAAATGTTCCACAAAAAGACACATACCACTCCTAATAACCACAAATAAACATATAACGACAAATAGAGAAATTAAATCATAAAAAGGTGCAAAATTGCCAAAGAGACACTAAATGATGGCTTTTTACTACACTAAATGCATAACTTAAAGGTGTCCTATCATGCAAAATGCACTTTTTGATGTATTTTATACATATCTATGTGTCCCCGGTGTGAACCCACAAAGTGTCAGAAAATAAAACCCTCTCTTTTCCTCCGTACCCACATCTCTAAAACGGGGGTAGATTTGCGTCCAATATGACGTAATATCGGAAATGTGGGCTGGCTTTACACCCCTTTCAGAAACGTCGCTATCAGAAACAATGCGCGATGTGTTTTGGAAGTAATATGGTCTTTGTTTACATTAGCAAGCATCGCTAACACTCAGAGCTAACCCGTACTGGAGAAAGTATGTGTAAAAAAGGAGGAAATAAAAAAAGATACTCACCTTGTAGTAAACCCGCAAGAAAAGAAGCATTTGAGCTCCATACTGTTTCAGAAATAATCCTTGAAGTGGTATGGAACATGATATGGCGTTTAATCACGGCAGCATTCAGCTGTATCTGAGCAGAGCAGACAGCTCGTCACATAACGCAGTGTGCCTGGTGCTGAAAAGGGGGCGGGGTCAGCAGAGAATCTGCCAAAACAGGGCTGAAATAGAGGGGTATGAGGGATGTCTAAAATGCATGATCTGTTTGGTATTTTGAGCAAAATACATCATAGACACGTTTTTTATATCTTTTGATATATCTGATACCCTTAATATATGCCTAAAAATAACATGATAGAAGATATTGAAGCTACTTCTTTTTGAAGCTATCATTACATCTATTATTATTATTATTACTTGTATTATACTTAGTACAAAATATACTGTACAAAATATAAATCAAAAATATAAATCTACTAATAACTGGTTATATGTCAGAAATAATAAAATATTACTTAACTGGATTTAATAATCAAACATGTGCGTGGGGGGTTAGTCCTGTGTAATAGTCAGATATTATTTTTAAACATAATGAGTCAAGATCAGTGTATTTTAAGCAGGATGTGAGTATGTTGTGTGACTCTATCATGCTAACTTTCCAGTTGTAACATGGGTCACTTTCTGTTAGGATGAAGAGAGTGAATATAGCTTTGTTTTTTTAAGTCTGACGTAAGAGTTTGAAGCATTTGAATCGGAAAAATTCAAAGTTAAAGCAACCTTAATTACCCCCAAAGTGGGAGTAGTAACATACTAACCCAGGGGTCGGCAACCCGCGGCTCTCGAGCCGCATGCGGCTCTTTAAGCCCTCTACTCTGGCTCCCTTGAGCTTTGTGAAGCTGACCGTTGAGCGGCCCGACCAAGCAAGGAGGCAGAGGCAGAACGTCCCAAATACAACCCGGTGTGGGCATTTATTACTTATGGACACATGATTCACAGCCTCAATATTGCTGTCCACGGGAAGACAGTCAGAAGCCACAAGGATCTCACACACACCCACAGGAAAACAGAACCTAAATACACCCAGGACTAATCAAACCAACAAGACACAGGTGAGGGGGGTGGAGAAACACAGGGCACCAGGTGAACACAATCACCAGCAACAGACAAGACGGGAGGGGGAACACTTTTCAAACTAAAACAGGAAACAGAGACAGACAAACTAAAACACAGACAGATCGTGACAAATAGATGCATAAGTTGCATGTATATTCACATTCTTCCTGTGCCATGTTTTAGTGTAGAACAGATCAATATACTTCGCCAAATATGAAGCTATATTATCCGTAATGGAGGCCGAGATCTATGGCCCCAGAGATCACCTCCGTTACAAGCTTAAATAAAAATAAGAAGGAAATAAAATAAAGATATTTGTAGGACTATTTATATTTTGTTGCACGGTTGAAAATGTTTCGTATCTTGTATTTTGGGGTGATACTGTGAAGGCTTCTCAATTCTCTAATTTCCCCTCCTCGACTCCTCGGTCCTCCGGTAGTGACCCGGAAATGGATTTCACCGCGCCATGTTGAAGGACATCTCATTTCTGTAAATGCACATCGAGGACTGAGGATCGAGCATCGAGGAGGCTCTCTGGAGGAGCTATAACCGAGGATACACTGATGGGTCCTCCACGGCTCCTTCGTGGATGCATTTCCGGGAACAGAGATGTTTCAAAGAGTCGTGATGCACGGCCGGACTTATCTCAGCCAATGACAGCTCTGCATGCATCCCCTGGATATTATTGTATTAACTGCTTTCATCGCGACGCAATGTTTACAGTGAGAACAACTGTGAGGTCTGTGCAGAAAGCAGAGCAGTGTGTATAATATATATCACTCAGTATAACAGGCCTACATTAATCTCTTTATTTGTATGCTTTAGTTTAGTAGATATCTACAAAAAAGAGTCTATATTTTTCTAAAACTATTTAGTGCTTCACATAATAAAATACACAACGGCTGTATCCTGATATATTTATATGCTTTAGGACAGGGGTTCTCAAAGTGCGGCCCGCGGGCCAATGGCGGTCCTCGGAAATGTGTCTGGCGGCCCGCGATAGTTAATGTGACACGCTGAAATGCATGCGTTATATTTTAATCCTCCATGGTTGTATCTAGTAAGAATTAGAATGAGTAGCTTTCCAGCGGTATCTCCTGTGAGACTGTAACCAGGGCACAGCAGCCAATATGGCCGCTCAAAGCAGCTTGACTTTAGACTGTGTGGGATTGGTGGATTTGTGTGTCCGTCAAGGAAATCTCGGCTGGCAGCCATCATGGTCTGAAATGACCAATGGACATCGAGAAATCACTAAGGGCCTACCCACCAAGTAAAAAAAACATAAACCACGTGTCTCCCATCAGTTTCCTTTAGTGAGGAGAGAGAGAGAGAGACAGATAAAATGGCTAAAAAAAACGTTACAGTTGCCGACTTCGCTAGAGATTTTTTTCGCTAGCAGCAGTGAAGATAGAGCCTCAGAACCTGAAGTCTTCGACTCTTCTGAAGAAGAAGAATACAAAGACAACAACAAGGATCCATTTGGACATGGGTAAGTGTAAATATTACAGTAATAGTGTACTGGCAATGTGTGGGGAATACCGCGAAAATGAACAATAGGTTTATTGATATATATTTTTTATCGATAGTCATTAACTTTTTATTGGGACAAAATAGACTCTCCATTAGCAAGCGTTTACTCTGTGTTAACGTTATTTTGGTGTGTAAAAGTGAGATTACATGTGTAGATGATTAAATTAATCATTTATTCGTCCCACAACGGAGACATTTACAGTGGTGTGTGTGTGTGTGTGTGTGTGTGTGTGTGAGATCGAGAGAAAGAGAGAGAGACTCCTTCTGCAACCTCCCAAACTTTATTTTATGTGTGCATTGTTATTTGTGCTTGAGCAACATTTTACTTGAACTTTATTTCAATGAAATTTGTTGTAATTATTGTCCTACACAGGCGGCGTTTATCCAGCAGCCACAACATCCATTTGTGCCGGCCCCCAGGTCAAGATCTACTGTGGCTCAAGGGCCTTCACCAGAGCCATCACCACCAAGGACCAGCCGACCATCATCACTACAGCTGCCTCCACCTCCATCTGCGGCTGCCACCAGGTCAAGATACACCTCAGCACAAAGGCTCCACCACAGCCATCACCTTCAACCCAGCCAGCAAGGAGGTCTCGTGGAGGTCTCGTATAGCACTTGTACACCCCACCTACACAGCAGCCCATGCACCATCACCCCCACCTACACAGCAGCCAGACCCACTGTCTTGGAAGACAGACAAAGACCTTGATACTGTCTTGACATTTATAATGAATAGTTGGTTGAAAGTTCTGATGTTCAATATTGTAAATAGTGAGATTTTCCAGTTTCTTATATTTATATAAATAGTTGGTTGAAAAAAACATAATTATAATAAATTGTTGGTTGAAAAAAAAAAAGGTTGAATGCTCAATTTGTATTTGTACACATCACATGAACCTTGGTATGTAATATGAAGTCATTATTCAGTCCTGATGTATCTCAGTCCCTGCTGTGGTGAAAGTAGAGTGATAAACACCTATTTTACTCAAAATTTGAATTTAATGTTTTTAATTTTAGACATGAATAACACATTTATATACAGTGTAATTCAAATATTGCACTGCTTTTGTGATCCTAGGACTTTGGTAACCAAATCTAAAACACCAAAACAATTCGATCACATGAGTAAATTTGTGTTTTCACAAGAGTTTTGAAGATTTTCCAAAAATCGGATTTCACATTTTAAGCTTTTGAGCTACTTATCTCATCAAACAGTGCTCTAAGGTGAGCAATATGCATATATAGCAAGACCAGAGATTGTCCTGAACATTTTGATATTTAACACATGGGGTGCCATGTTAGAAGAAATACATTTAAAAGTTGATTTAAGAAAACATCTAAAAATCGAGAAAATACCCTTAGACTCCAGAGGGTTAAGAATGGTAAAACTGCGCCCCCTGGGATGTCATTCCTAAATTATGAATGACAGCTTGTGGAAAGTTTGCTAGACTACTGGTTGCATGGCAACTAGGCATCTCGCGAGTTGCGGTAATTGGTTAGAACAATAAAGAAAGGATTTGTTTTGGAATTATTTTGTGTTCCGTTTTTTCTTGGGCGGCCCTCAATCCAATATTGGGTACCTAAATTGGCCCTCACTCATCAAAACTTTGAGAACCCCTGCTTTAGGAGCTGTAGGTGCATGTTGTACAGTGTGTAGGTACGTGTTGTACAGTGTGTAGATGTGTGTGGTACAGTGTGTAGATGTGTGTTGTACAGTGTGTAGATGCGGCGGACAGACAGGTCTCAATTGATTTGGTGTCCTATGCTTACGTTTAATACTTGTAAATAAAACTTTTGGCCCGTAATTTAAATTCCCCATTTCAGAGAAGGTTATTATGTGTTATTACGAGAGTGCTCTCGTACTTGTTTGATTCTGAAATTGTATATATTTATATAAATATATGTGTGTGTATATGTCCGCATCTGTAGCCTGTTATTGTCATACCACACTGTGAATTAATTAAAAGTAAATATATAAGTCGTCATGAACACATCTGTCCATCAGACAGAGGGCTGCTGTGCCTCCTGTCATCATTAATGGACGTCTCTTTAAAATGACCGCTCAGAGGAGAGGAGTTCTCATTTCTCTAACCGCCTGCTGCTTCCCCTCCTCTCTCCTCTGTTCCCCTCCTCAGTCCTCCGCTCTTATCTCCTGTGCGCGGGACTAAGTATCGAGGAAAGGAGTCGAGGAGGGGAGTCGAGGAGGGGAGTCGAGGAGGGGAAATTAGAGAATTGAGAAGCCTTCTGTGACACATAAAAAAAACAAAAAACGGTTTTAATTAGGTCAACTAAAATATGCGTCATATCCTGCTACGGTCCCGCACCAGCGCCTTTTTTTGCAGATGAATAACCTGACCCCCGGCTCGATGAGCGAACTATGGATATATCAAAGAAAAGAAAAGTATCGGAGGAACACAGAGGGTTTAATTATGCGTGGTTGGAGTTATATGCTTTCACAGCAAACAATGCTGGTTTACCGGTATGTTTGATATGGAGGTGTGTGGCGCAGTGGGTTGTGTGTTGGTGTTCGGATCAGGGGGTCACAGGTTCAAACCCCACTGCAGTCAGCATTGTACTTACGTATGTGGTTTTGGTTAGAATATACAGCTGAATTACTTGAAAAGTGACGTTATAACATCCGTAATCTAAAATAAACACAGGGGCACAAACTCCAGTTGCCTGAGTATTATTGTAAAGATTCACAGATTTTCTTTATTGATTCTGAGAGACTCAAAGACTATAGTTATATGGTTATTTCTGAAAAATAATATATATAATCAGAGCCGTGGGAAGTAGGGGGTGCTGAGGGTGCTGCAGCACCCCCCTGATGGCAGGTTAAAAAGAAATACAAAATGTTCGCATAGGCCGTGTGCTGGTAGCTCTGTGATGGAATTTTTTTTTTGAACTGTTGGTGCTCATCTTAATTTTCCGATGGGCGTTGTAAATGCAGCAAAAATCTTGCCTAGGACAGAACATTTGTCAGAACCGGCCCTGGTGTAATCCCACAGCACCCCCCATTTGAAACATGTTCCTACGGCTATGTATATAATAACATTAATTTAATCTTTCATGTCTATTTTTTGCATAAAATGATGGATTAAAGTTTTGATGAGAGTATCGGAAAACCATGTTTTCATTTTAAAAATGTAAAACTTTGGTTCATAGCACTCCTCTTTAGCCTGTAATTCAAGGCCGGGTGTTTTATTCAGTTGCCATAGTAGCCTGATATCCAAAATGAAAAGGCTGTCTTGTCAGATTAGAGACCTTCAGGATCCAGGCTATTTACAGCAGGGGGATGTAGGCAAAATGACAGGTTATATATATCCATATGTCTTGTCTACTATATGTTGTTGTACCTGATTTACTCTCCAGTGTTGGAAAGCACAGCTAGTAACACAAAACATATGTTAAAACATAAAAACATTTTTAACAACCAAATAAGTGCTTCTAGTACCATGCCTGCTGATATTTACATTTTCGTGTCTTAAGAACAGTTCCTACTCTTCTCAGAAATGTCGTCAGTGCAGTCAAAGTAAGCATTCAGCGCTCAAGGTTGGAGAGTGTCAAAGAAACAATCAATGTACTGCAAAAGCAATGTAATGGCCGTCTGACTTTCATTAATCTCCCCTAAAGCCTGAAGTGAATGAGGTTAAGCACACTCATTCATTCTCTGAAGGTTTCATGCACTCAGACAGAAATAAATTACATGTTTGTACTCCCTGCTTATTGTGGTCTCTTCACAATCTCCATTTGCTCGTCAGGAATGAATCACTGGTTGTTTTTTGTGGAGCCTTTCAAAAGCTTTAAAGTTAGTTATCAATGTCACTATCAAGAGGAATGTTTTAAAACAACTTTTTCAGCTTATTGCACGTTTCTGAAAGTCATTGTAGGAGGCAGATCATACCCGAGCTGGGTCCAAAATGTAAATGACAAAATTACCTTTGATTTAAATGAACCACGTAATATAGTCAAAGCAAGCCATGCAGCAAGAACTTCGAGATCTCCACAAAGATTATGGGGATGTGAAGATATCGACAGACGTGTGCTTGGAAAATCTTGGAGAAGTAAATTGAATTGTAACAGCAAAACCAGTTTGTCAAAAAACAGCTTCAAAATCATCTTCATAACAACGACGTAGAACTGGAAGCTGAAGAGAAAGTCCTGTTAGCCCACTGAGAACAGTCATCATTAAAACCCAATGTGACGTCTACACGTGTGTGTAGTACTGAGGGAGTAAACAATTGCTTGAAGCTAAAAAACAAACAAATAGTGACTGCGGAAATCCAGATTATGAATGAAAACCTCATAACTCTGAATGCTTTTAGGCAAATTAGAAGTCGATCAAAGCAGAGAAGAAAACGTTGAATCAACCAGAACAACACAGCAAAAAGTCCTTGAGCTGGAGAAAAAGCTCCCAAAGAACAAACTTTGGAGCAAAACAATAGTGTGAAAAAAAAGTCAATGTGGCCCTGATCTGAGAAAAATGGCAACCTTCAAAGGTTCAGAACAACTCATTCCAAGGTGAAAAAGTTTTAGCCCTATTTAAAGATTCCATTAAAGAGATGTAAAGAGCAATGAAACAGTTGACTGACTCCCTTTGTAAAGACATTCAGGAGCTTAACAAAAAAGGGACAAATAAAAAGGTCTAGAGCAGGGGTAGCCAACACAGTGCCCGGCACTTAGTCGCCCGCAGGGGCAACGTGAGTCGCCCGCCGGGCATGTTCTAAAAATAGCTCGCCAAGCAAATCCAAAATGTATAAAATACACAAAACAAAAAAGGAAATGTAATTAAAATAATCTACCCTATATGCATAAACGAAACCTAAATCATAGCGAACTCTATCTACTTACTCTATAACTATAACTCTATAACACCCCTCCCCCCCACCCCCACAATGAATATCGACCAATCACGTTCTTGCTTGATTTGCGGGACCAGCGTCGCAGTCGGGAAGAAAACCAATGTGGCACCTCCCCACTGATTTTCCTTCTGGCAGAATCTACACAACACATCAGCCCCATTGAACAGCCTATCATGCCAGCCTATACTGCACATGAGGGGCAGAGTTTTACTCTGTGTGTTGTAACTTATATATTTATTGCACTTGACGCACACACACGCATGGCGTAATTTCCACTGGGGACAGGGGGGACATGTCCCCCGCACTTTTCGAAATCCCGTTTGTGTCCCCACTTTACAAATATGTTTATTATTATTTTTTAACGCAAGCCGTCAAAGCCACGGAGGAGCACACAGCCTTTGTGAGCGAGCGAGACAGAGAGAGAGAGTGAGCGAGCTAGGGAGGGAGGGAGAGAGAGAGAGACAGAGAGACGGAGAGAGAGACGGAGAGAAAGAGAGCTAGGGAGAGCACACCTTTATCTATTTAATATAGATAAAGTAAGAAATAATTCCAATGTGTACTATAGGACAGTAAAAAAAAACAGTTTAAAAGGGGAGTGATTAGTAAAATATGCATAAAGAAAAAGAAAGAATGCTAATAGGTAACATAAGATAAGAATAAACAAGTTTAAATGATTTGTTATTGGTTGTGTTCCTATTCTAAAGATGTTTGGATTATTGAAAATACAGCTCCCTTTCATGTGAGTGTTGAGAGCTGTATCCATCAATTCATGTTGTGCTCAAAGTGCACCAGATTGATGCATTTCACTTCAACATTTAAAAAAAATCTTCCATGCATGCCCCCGGACCCCCTTAGAGGCGGTGAGGTCCACCCCCCAAATAAAGCAGGTTAAATTAATTAAATTGCAAACATTTTCTTTTGTAAACACTGCAAACGGGTCCCACAGACCCAAACAGCACACAAAGGTTAAAGGTCAGCATATAATAATGTTAAAATGTGCTAAATATATACACTGCAACAAAAAAAAAAAAATAGGAGTAAAAGTAGCCCTCGACTTATTTTTTTGAAAGTAGCCCTCACCCTAAAAAAGGTTGGTGACCCCTGGTCTAGAGAGAGGTGCGCATCGATGAGGGTGAACAAGGATAAAATCCGCAGACAACATGGTGTCCTAAAAAAATAAATCAGAACTTCAGAAAGTCTCATGTCTTCAAGCCACAGAGTAAATGCCACTTCACACAATCATGCTAGGGTTGATTCCCGGGTCTTACACTTTTGCGTTAAGTCATATTTTCTTACTGTTATGGTCTGGATTCATTCCAGGTGTTCTGGATTAATCCAACACAACTTCATATTACTGCTTTTCATTCCTAAGAGGTTAACATTTGCCTAGGTTTAATCTGGAGTTCCCTGTTTTTTTTCCAACGTCAAATAAATTGTTCTTCAATAGGTTACTGCAATAAAAAAAGTTACTAATAAACAGTTAGAATGGGTTCAGTCTGGGTCTTCCAGTTTCCTCTCGGACCAAAAAACGTTCTTAATTAGGGGCTGAGACCAGAAGTCGGTGAAGACCCTATTGTAAGGGAAAACGACCGGCAAATGCACAGAAAAAGGTTCCGAAATCCTGACGGTAGATAGTCCGTGCGAGCCTGATTGATATCCATATCCATATCCATTTACAGTGTAATCGCTCGCGAGCGAAAACCATGCATCACACACACAAAACAGGGAAAAACGATGGGCAAAAGCTTAGAAAAGGTCCGAAATCATGACAGGTAGGTAGCCAGCGACTACAGTGATGTGTACATATTAGGGGTGTAATGGTTCACAAACATTCGGTTCGGTACGTACCTCGGTTTTTAGGTCACGGTTCGTTTTCGGTACAGCAGAAAAAATGATCACAAACATAAAATATATATATATTTTTTTATTATTATTAAACTGTAAATAATGTATTCACTCAAATAAATACAAAATATAATAAAATAAGCATTAAGGTGCAGCATTTCGATGAACTGAAATAATCTGTATTTGAACTGTACTAGTACAGTAAAGTAGGTTAAATTAATTAACTATTAGTTTTGGGTTTTTAATTATTATTAAACTGTGAATAATGTATTCACTCAAATAAATACAAATATAATAAAATAAACATTAAGGTGCAGCATTTCGATGAACTGAAATAATCTGTATTTGAACAGTACCTAAGCAGCCAGTTTGACATTATGACTTGCTTGTCATTGTATTTTCATGTTTTTTTAAAGAAAAATGAACTTGTCCACATTGCTTGCCGAAAGGACAGATCTGCTGGCACTAACAATGTCTCCTGCTGTGGAGAACACCCTCTCGCTAGGGATAGAGGTAGCAGATACAGCCAGGTAGCGCTTTGCTAACATGACAACATAAGGATATTTGGCATTTGTAATAGCTTTGGCTCGGTCTGAACATTTTGCGAGTGGTGGAGGCTTAAATGCTAGTGGGAGTTGGGTTTGCACTTCAGTCTTTTTTCTTTTGGTACCGGTGATATTCACGTTCGGGTGATGCCTTTTCAAATGAGTATGCAAGTTTGATGTATTGCCAGCCGCGTAACCAATTTTAGTTCAAACTGGAGAGACGTGATGTAAGAATTACATATTTATTGTTTACACGTCATATGAATGAAATGATTGCCATGATAATACAACAGGAGAATGTAATGGTGTTTGGCGATTAGGCCCCGGTTTGCAGGATAATCATTCAGGAGGGAAAGCACCGCTCTGATGAAATCCCCGGGGTCTAGACACTGGTGGTGGTGATGAGTAGGTGAGACCGGTCTGAAGGAGGAAGGTTTAGCTTTGTCCTGAAGGAGACAGGAGGCGAGAGGGGTGGAGGCGGGTTGCGTGTGATCATCTGCAATGACAACTGACAGGGAGGAAGAGCAGGCATTTAAGGAATTTAGCATGTGCAGCGATTGGCTGCTGAGGTGTGACGCCCTCGTATTTAATGAGGGGGGAAGGGAGCCATAGAGTGACGTGTAAGTGACTCGTGTTAGGTCTTCCTTATTGAACTTGCGCTAAAGCTTTCATTTGAACAATGCCGACAAACAGCTTTGGTTCGGTCCACCTGTCTTTGTCCGTCATCATTGTACGTAACTGCGAAACCAAAATGTTCCCAAACCGGAGACTTCAATGATGCTGGAGGATTTTCGAGCTCAACTTTATCTGCGTTTGCCATTTCGACAGTTCCTCAAATTACTGACAAAATATGAACGCATCCCTGTGACCAGCTCTCATAGTATGCCTCTCGTCCAATGAAATGACTTGGTCGCTCTATGACGCGTTGAACCCAATGTGAGCAAATTACTCTGAATGCTGCGACGCAGCACCTGAGATTACTTCCAAAAAGTTGTTCACGTTCTCATTTTTTTACGTTTAACGTTATATTCGTTCGGTACACTTCGGTACACACGTGTACCGAACCGAAGGGCCCGTACCGAATAATTTCACCCCTAGTAGGCTACATATAAAAAAATCACAAAATGTTGCACGTTTGTCAGGACTAGTGAAAATTGCGATGCATTTATGGTTCCTGAACTTTGCGTAAACAAACTTCATTTATCACATTTTTCGCCCTCCGTACTTAACAAACTACTCCTAGGGATTTTATCCAATCGACTCCAAATTCGGCAGTTAGCGTTTCAAGACATGGGGGATGAAAAGTTATCAAAATCGTCATTTTTAGCAGATGTACTTCCCATTATTGTTTGTTTGTTGCAACAACTAAATAATAATTACTGATCAGCTATATCTGTGTTTGTGTTTTATTGATTCCTCTCTGTTTAATTATTTCCTGTTGTGTGAGTGCAGAATCGCCACAACAGACTGGAAAAAACAAGTTATGTTGCAAAAATAAATTTGATGTTATACAAAATAGCATCCAACTCTGTTAAATGCGATTAAATTCAATCTGCTTTTTCGACTTTACACTGCTGGCTGATCACTGCTCAAGTGTGTTTCAATGTCGAGGTGTAGGCTTAGGAATGTAATTGTTATTGTCGGACAGACCCCCTCATTTACTAATTTGGAAAAGTGTAGTGGGAAGGTTTTCCCTATTTGAACATCTGTCAAGCTATTCTGATTATGCATACTAGCAGAAGGCATTCCAGGCTGTACTGCAAAGCTAAATGCTTACATGCAGGTTGAGCAGTTGAACAAATCATGATTTGTATGTTTCAGTTACGAAGGTCGCTGTAGTTGGGATAAATGGTTTGACCCTCTGTTGTTTGCATTACCAGAGGTGCTTCAGGCTGCAACATGATTTTTTCCCATCAAACTGTTGTTCAACATTTGGTACTGTAGATATTTGGTTATCCAGGGATCACTGCTCTCAGTTACTTTGAATTTGGTTAACATATACGGCCCCAATACAGATGAGCCTGGCTTTTTTACAAATGTATTTCTTACACTTGCATCTCTCCCAGGAGAATATATAATTACAGGGGACTGGAACTGTACATTAGATCCAACCAGGGACAGATCTACAGGCGTTGATCAAACTCACACTAGAAGTAGAACAACTATTCAACATTTCATTCAATAGTTACTTTTGTTAGACATCTGGAGACACATATTCACGGATAGATTACATTTTAATCTCTGTTCCTTTAATGTGATATGTTAACAAAGATGGAATGTTTTACCTGCAACATTCTGAGGATGTGTTTTGGACGTTGTTGTGGTAACATATTATATATGTTATTTTATAAAACATTCCCTCAATGTTACATGATAACAAAAGAAGAACATTTTAAAATTCAACATTCGGATAATGTTTTCAGGAGGTTATTCTTTTTTTATAAAACGTTCCAGTGATGGCAAATATTAACACGGTCATGGTCAACGTCAGATTTTATGTAGAGCGATTTAAAAAACGAACGTGTTGCATTTGTTTGAAAAGGATGTTTTAAAAAAATCTGATGTCACCATATTTTCCTTTTGAAAAAAACAAACAAGCACGTAATTCATGATAAACTGTAAGCAGATATTGCATGTTTGCGGTGGCATGTGTGGCATGTTCCCAGCTAGACATTTTTGGTTCTTAAACATTCTGAGAATGTTACCATTCATTGTTCTAGGAATTTTTCCAGTGGGAAGTTTTAGTTTGGTTCCCTAAAATGTTTTTGATAACATTGTTAGAACATTATGCCCTACTATTCTTAAAACGTTTTCAGCGGGATGTTTTATTTTGGTTCCCAGAATGTTCTTCTGAAAGGTAGGATAACGTTCTATAAAAACATTCTTAACATTTTTGGTGATAACTTTCTTAATGGAGTGTGGACTGCTACTTGGAGAGGTCCCAGTTCACCTCCTGCCCTGCCATGGTGCCCTTGAGCAAGGCACCGGACATCCCCCTTCCCCCCTCACTCCCATTGTTCCCTGGGCGCTGTACAATAGCTGCCCACTGCTCCTAGTACTAGACTCCTGGTACTAGGATGGGTTGAATGCAGAGGCCAAATTTCACTGTGTGTGCTGTGTGCTCTGCATGTGTGACCATTACAATTCTAATTCAATTCTAAGATGTATGAGCGCATTGAGACAATGGGACGTATAAAAACAAATTTGCATGCCAATATTCACTCACATGCACTTATAATCACATAAGGTATGTAGGCCCACAGTATTCATAATACTTATTTTTTATGTGTAAAATATCAGAAAATAGTCACACTTTTTTTCTGACTATAATCGCTGGGTCTCGTATGTAGGTTCTAACTGTTAGATAAGCTATCTGGCCGTGTGTGGTTTGTGAGGGCTGCGTATAAACAGTGTTCGCTGTTTATGCATATTGGATAAAAATCGTTATTGCACCCTTTTAATTTGAGATCGACAGACATATAGAAGAACGGACCGACTGTCGCTGCCCGTCCCTGAAACCCCTGTTATGCTGCGTTCACACCGGACGCGATGCGAATATTCGCATCGCGTCCGGTGTGAACGCACCAATAGACGGTGCGTTCACACCGGACGCAATGCGAATATTCGCTTCCCTCTATACGCTCGAGTTTCACCGCGGCTGCCAGCTGTGTTTACTTGCATCCAGTGGCAAGCCGTGACTTTTATACCTAGGCCCTCTGGATAAAGCACTTGATGGCGGGGTCATGCAGCTGATCCTTTGCCACTCCAGTTTATCATTGTAACTCAATCTTGAAAATGACTCAGTTAATAATTTCGCAACGATGTCATCATCACTATCACTGAAGTGAGCCATCATGAACGAATTTATGCTAATCATAAATCTATCGATCATAAATCTATCGATTAGATTTATGATTCGAAAATAATAAAAGTAGGGTAGACATGTGGATATTATCAGGCTGAACAAAACGTGCATTTATCTAACAGGTTCGTTTTCCACAGACCTTATTTCGAGCTATTTTCCAAAATCCTATGGAGACATCCCATTGATTTCTGTCGAGGGAATCCGAGCGCAGCTTACTTCCGGGTTTTAGGACGCATCACTGCACCACTTGCATAGACTTCGAAAAGGGTCTAGCTCAGGGGTGTCCAACCTTTTTTGAACCGAGAGCTACTTTTAAAGTTGCCGGTCTGCCGAGATCTACCAGTCCAAATAGAGAGGCGTAGCCATTACTGACAGCCTACTACCAGGTAAATACACACTTCTACTTGTATAAAACTGACCTTTGTACGATTAATACTTCATAAAATACTGCAGATCCTTTATCTTACCTCTTTCTAATCCAAGTACAAATACAAGTATTTAACTTAAGTTGCACAACAGTGTTGTTGATACAGAGTTGGAGTTTATTCACAAAAGTATCAATTAGGCTTACTAATAATAATAATAATGTAATAAGCTACACAGGAATCTGCTGCCAAAGTGCAATAAAAAAGACAACATTAATAGAATCAAACCCTTTTTTGATGCATTTTAGTAGAATATAAACATAAATGCCTTTAAAATAGGATGCAAGCAACACTAGTTTCTTAACCTGAATTGATAATAGACTATAATCAATTTAAGTTTGCATTCTTATACCATGTTGTACAATAATTATAATGAATAAGTTCAAACAAACTAAAACTTACAGCTGATTAATAACGGTATCTAACTTGAGTTTTTATTATATCAAAAACCTGTTGAAATGCTTCTGTTATTTTTACTGTCCCCAAAAAGTGCCTCGGCAGCCTCCAGGAATGCTTCTTTCACAACTTCGCCGTCTTTGAAAGACTTCATGTGTTTCTCAAGAACGTGACTGACACGATAAGATGCTATGGGAGCAGCCTTGCTCTTGTTGTTGGCCTGGTGAAAATGGACTGCTGTGCATTTAGCTGTCCTTTCAGGCCCCTCCCCTTTTGGGAGCGTAAGGCAGAATTAGGAGGGAGTTCCGTCTCGTAGCGTTTGTGCACTGTTTTGAAATGCCTCTTCTAAATTACCCTTCTTCGATAAAGCAACGCTCGCATTGCAGATGAGACAGATGGACTTTGAATTGGAATAGATACAAAAATAATCATCCTCCCACTCGGAGTGAAAATTATATATTTTGGGCTTTTTTGCTACTGCCACTGCCCACTGCCCACCAACCACGCCCCAACACATGGGATCACGCCGGCCAATCACAAAGCTTTGATGCGTTCAAGTGCATTATTCTGGCACAGGAAGATTATGTTATAGGACATTAACGATAAAACTGAATATTGTTGTTCTATTTTTAGACACATCTCGCGATCGACTGGGAATCTCCCCGCGATCGACCGGTTGATCGCGATCGACTGGTTGGGCACCCCTGACTCTAGCTCATGGATGTATAAACTGCGGCCGCGGACAGTACACGACACGCCCACCTGACACGACACTACGGTGGCTGAGAGGCACTACCGTACATGGCAGATTAAACGCGAATTGACGACACTACACGCCCCCTACACGACACGCCCACCTGATACGACACTACGGTGGCTGAGAGACCGTACATGGCAGATTAAAAACGAATTGCAAATGTTATTGTAGCATTTTAAGCAACTATTAGGCAAATAAATTAATAACCTATCAGTTTGAGAACCCCTTATTCCATTTTGATGGTTGACATCTCATTTGAACAGTGAAAGCCAGAATGACAGCAGGGGTGAATTTTATTTTATAATTTTGCAAAAGTCAAAGATATGTTTACTGTATATTATAAAAATGCTTGTCATGTAGGCATACTGGAGATGGAAAGGCTTTAGTCAGTGTTGTAGCTGAGATTCTTACCGTTCCAATGATGTATTAATAATAATTGGATACTTGGATTTATATAGCGCCTTTCATGAGACCCAAGGTCCCTTTAAAAAGAAGAACAGGAGTAGAAACAAACATAACAAAAGGCAGTCAGACAAAACAACAAATAGATTTGGGGCCAAAGGCCTTGTCAGACAGATGGGACTTGAGGGCCCTTTTGAAGGCGTCAAGCGTGGGGATGTTGCAGATCTACGCAGGGAGAGCGTTCCAGAGTGGGGGCTGCCATACTGAAGGCTCTGTCCCCGAAGGATCGCAGGTTGGTGCGGGGGGCCAGAGTCTGAAGACCGCAGGTTCCGGGGTAGGGCATGTGGGTATTGTATTGATTTGATACAAGCAAGCCAGTGTTTCATTGTGTACTTTCAACTACAGTATATGGTCCGGCAAGTTCAGCATTCACTGTGATGAATATAAAATAAGACACTGATACCGTTTTCCTCAATGAACATTTATTGAACAGAACATCATGTGGAAAATCAGAGCTGGTCAACTTTAAAAAATATTGACCTGCAGGAGTTTAAAGCCTATTTAAAAACTCCTCGGAATCTTTCACAAGTCCTTCAGCCTTTGGTGCGCTTTCTCAGTCATGTTCTTGGTGAGGTCATGAGAACAAAGTTCCATCTCACTGATAAGACAAGATGGTATAAAGAAGTCATATATGTAATATTATAAAATCACATGCATCAGGGGTTGTACACTTTAATGCAGGGGTGGGGAACCTCCGGCCCCCGGGCCGTATACGGCCCGCAAGACCATTTGGTTTGGCCCTTGAGATAATTTATAAACACACGCAAAAAAGAAAAAAATTAAAGAAATCTAGACCGCAAAATAATTAAACAAGCGAGTGCCTGTTTTTCCTGGCAACAGTCATGGTCCTTGAACACAACACGAGTCGTCATCACGTGGTATATGTCTCGTCTGACAGGGATGCAGTGCTGACGGAGAGCACCAGAACGCCACTCCGGGGCCCTTTCTCATTTCTCCAACTCCCCTCCTCGACTCCCCTCCTCGACTCCTATCCTCGAGACTTAGTCCCGCCCACAGGAGATGCGAGCCGAGGAGGGGAACCGAGGAGAGAGGAGGGGAAGAAGCAGGCGGTTAGAGAAATGAGAACTCCTCTCCTCTGAGCGGTAATTTTAAAGAGACGTTTTGCAAGTCAAAAAAAAAAAAAAGTGTCGTAAAACTGTGAAGTAACACATTTCTTTGTGTGAAACGCTCAATGAACTACATCTCTGGTCTCGCAGAACAACACACGTCACCAAGATGGCCGTCACTACTGTATTGTCAACAAAACAATTGACTACCCTCACTATCACCACAATGAAACACGTCCAGAAGAATGTCATGCAAAGCTGCCTACCTGCCTTCCTTTGATTCTCTCTGAACTGCCTGGTCTTTTTAATGTTTAATGTCAACCATTTGTGCAGATAGCATGAGGTAGAAAAGATCGGCGATCGCCGATGCTAGCGTTAGCATTTCTCCCTCGGGCTTAAATTCTTTCACACACACATACAGGTATTGGGCCGAGGGCGACACCGTACTTCCGGTATCCGCCGTTTTACGCGAGGTGCAAGCAGGCCAAGGGTTTAGCCGTACACCATCTAGGTGTTGCTAAGCTTCCTGTACTGAATATCATAGTCTAGACTCTATTGCCTTAATCAATATCTAGTCAACTCTAAAATACCACATATATGCAATGGCATGATAATATTATTGTGACAAGTGGGGTATTCACCTGGTGTTTCCAGAAATTAGACGTAGATGCAGCCACAATCGACGCAGTCTGTAAGGGCAATCCGACAACCCACACAGCTCTAGTTTACGCTGGTAACAACCTAGAGCACACCCCTCAAGTCCAGAGATGTAATCCGAAGACATGCAGCGATTTCTTCGGTCGTTAATTCAGAAAAAAAACCTAGTGCGCTCTGCCTTGCTACGTTAGCTAGCTGTTTATATTTGCACTTCCAGGATATTTGCACCTCCATGAAAATGGCATATTTATATATATATATATGGCGCGTGTTGCATTGTGGGTAGCTCGTGACGTCACTGTGTGTGAAAGAATTGTGTATTATAGAATGATCACACCGGTACTCTTCAAAGGGTTCACGAAATATGACTACTACTCTTACTGTTTAACATTTTGGGTTACTTAATGTTACTTCATATTAAGGCTAATAAAAATGACAAGGCTGTAATGCTAACTAACGTGCTAGCTACTAGCTAGGTAGCTAACTTGATCCAGCCACAGCCACTTTCATCAGACGAGAAGCGAAAGAACGAGCAAGACCCATTGCTGGTATGATAACAACCTGGTACTAAGCACACAGGCATCTTGTTAAAGTTATCTTATTTTAGCCAGCACCATGTAGATAGATTATATCAGGGATCACCAACTACATTTGTCCAAGGGCCAAAATGTATCCAATACACTATCGCGGGCCAGCGATTTTTATATAACCCAGAATTTTGAAGTGGGGGGGGTGCTAGTGGAGCACGCTCAGGTACTGTGGACCGCATAAAGCTTAGCAGACTCTTCACGCTAACGAAGGATCACTTCTAGGCAGGGTTGGGAGGGTTACTTTGTAAATGTAATCAGTTACTGAATACATGCTCTGAAAGTAATCAGAATACAGTTACAGTTACGTGTCTTAAAAATGGATTCAGATTACTTTTAGAATACTTTTGGATTACTTTATTTTTCCATAACAGATGGGTATGTTTTGGTGAGCAGGAGACACTTGTTTTACTGTTTTAATGGCTTATCAAGAACTCAAACACAACATCTTGGTGTCATTCTGGACAGCTCCCTCTCATCTGCACCCCACATAAAAAACATCACCCAGACTGCATTCTTTGTACTGTCTTAAAACCTTTCCTTGGAATATGTTATGAATTATAAGGTGTCCTTGGGTGCTTTGAAAGGCGCCCCTAAATAGAATGAATTATCATTATTATGTATTATCTGAAACGATGTAATAACTTTTAAAACTTTTTCCAGTCACTTGCCCCATGCATTCAGCAGCAGCAGGCCATTCAGTTTGATTTGATCCCGTTATAAATGTCATCATCTCGACAATAAAGAAATGCTACATAAACGTTATCTTGCACATTTTATCGAACCATCTCCGTTTCTAACTTTCAATATATTTTAAAAGAGATCTCTCTCTCATCTGCGTGCGGGGGCGGGGACTCACAGACACTCTGCATCTCTCTCTCGCTCACAGACATGCAGCGCTGTGCAGTGTGCACACAGTTCTGCCGGTAATGAATATTACATTTTGTGAGGAAACCTTTCCACCAATAATTCCAAAAAGTATTCCAAAATGTATTCACTTCAGGTTTACGAAAGTAACTGTAATCAGATTACTCGTTTTTCAAATGTAACGCCAGCTGAATACAGTTAGCCTACTTGATTTTTGTATTCTGATTACGTAACGCCGTTACATGTATTCCGTTACAACCCAACCCTGCTTCTAGGCTACTGTCCCGCAGCTCCTGCCTCTCTGTTGGACTCTGTCGCAGCGGGCTACTGCTGTGGTGCGGACCGCATTAACCAGACTCTTCACAACGAAGGACCAATTCTTCTTCAAGGCAGGGAAGGTTTCGCAGTACGCAGTCTACTGACCCGCAGCTGCTGCCTCTCTGTTGGACTCCGGTACTATACCTTACTCACGAGACGTTGTAAAAAAAAAAATGGGTGGGAGGCGAACGCAGTAACCACTCCGCCAACGCCACAGTCACCCCCGTCGTGCGGGCCGGATGAGAATGTCTGGCGGGCCGGATGTGGCCCGCGGGCCGCCAGTTGGTGATCACTGGATTATATCTATATGGCGTTGATTTTAGCTATCTCTCAGTGGAGGAAAACAATTGTGACATCACTTACGCAACTCTGGGATTTGTAGTCTTTCTAGTTGCGTATTTTTCATAGTCTTATATTTCAACAGTTTTACGACAAACTGTGACTTTTTTGACATGGAAATTATTTTTTAAGATTGACAAACATCATATGTGTAATTCATGGCACAATTCAAACGGGATCGAAAGATACGTTTTCTCTCTCCATTGACTTCAATACATTATTTTTCCGAAATAAGGTCCCATGGACCGGAAGTAGATGGGCGTGACTTCGCCACTCTATTGTGTCGGAAATAGGTATATTAATATGTATATATATATATAGAACTATAAATATATATAAATATGTATATATATATATATATATATATTAGGGCTGTCAAGTTAACGCGTTAATAACGCGTTAATAACGCGTTAACGCAAAAACAAATTAACGCCACTAATTCTTTTAACGCGATTAACGCATGTGTATTTGTTGTCCTCGGCCGCCCCGTAGTTTCAGAGCGCATCGAGTTTAAAATACCATCTACAAGCTGATGCTGACAGCCCCGCTCCTGCCGCCCGCTTGTGGCAGACCACACTTCCACGCTCACCGGCAGGCACCGACTGGCTGTTGGGAGGACCGGGAGGGTGTGTGTATGTGTGGCCCGAGCGAGCGAGAGAGAGACCTTACGTGCATTGTTGTTGTTAGCATCTGGTGCTAGCTAGCTGCGCTAACGGATATGGAGCTGTTTAAATGAAAACAGAGGAGCGACATTTCGCCACGACTGCGCCGAGCACTTGACTTTATGCAGGAAGCCAGACAGTGGGACATTGTACGAAAAGTCAGCACACTCAGCATGGATAGTGCGCAACATGATTGCAGCTCCCGTTCGAGCATATGCCTTGAGTTGCACATAGCTCCAACGATCACACACACACACACACACACACACACACACACACACACACACACACACACACACACACACACACACACCACACACACACACACACACACACACACACACACACACACACACACACACACACACACACACACACACACACACACACACACACACACACACACACACACACACCATTTGTATTGTATTATTGTATGAGAGAGGTTCCAGGTTGAATTGAGGCGAATATTTGTAATGTTCAGAGGTTGTTGTGTTTAATATTCATGAGAATATTTGTCATTGTTCAAATGATAATAAACATTAGCATAAAGCATATTTGTCCACTCATATGTTGATAAGAGTATTACAAACTTGAAAAATATTCCTCTAAGGTACATTTAGAACAGATCAAAAATGTGCGATTAATTTGCGATTAATCGCGATTAACTATGAACAATCATGCGATTAATCGCGATTAAATATTTTAATCGACTGACAGCCCTAATATATATATATATATAACTATAAATAAATATAAATATATAATATATATATATATAAATATCTATAAACTGTATATATCATGAATATAATTTACAAATAAAGATGGATGAATGTGTGTATTGTGTTATTGAGGAGAGTGTTCTGGTGTGTTTGTGTAACTTTGGCAGGGGGCGTTCATGTGGGATGGGGAACACTCAAAGATTTTTATTCACGAACATTATATTTGTAACAGTTTTTGGATTGAGACGATTTCTTTTCTTGCTTACAATTTCCCTGCATTTTGAAAACACTCGCTCAGATGGAACCGATGATGCTGGCATGCATAAAAATTGTTTCGCCAATTTGAACAGATTGGGATACACATTTTGATGGTCCACCCAGTATGCCAGTGGGTCTTTCGATCTTTCCAGCGGTGGATCAGTCATGTACCGCTCGTACCGCTGCACCTCCACTGTAGCATCTGCTGTGGCATTCCTTGCCATCCTCGCTTCAGAAGCATCTCTGTCCAGAGTTTCCCAAAGGTTAAGACCTGAAAGACAAACATGACTGTAATCATCAGTACTGAAAGGTTTCAATGTGTATCCTTTTTTACTTGTACTTATTTTGTCCTGCATTTGATCAATTAACTATTTATAACATTACCTGTGGATGATGGATTTTCAACATTTGTTGGTGCCGGTTGAGCTGATGTGGAGGGCTGTTCTTCTGTAGGTGTGTCAGGTTGTGCGTTTTTCCTCAGTTGTGTGCAAAATGCTGTCAGTCGTTTAACTGATGCCACTGCCTGTACTTGATTGTAGAATCCAATAGTTTTGAATCTAGGATCCAGCAGTGTTGACAGGGTCAATGCAGTTTGGCTCTCCGTGTTTGTAAATAAAAATGCTACATTTTTTATTTTGTATTTATTTATAGAAGGACCATGCATACAAAAACATTAATCTCAGCAAAGAGAAGAGATGCAATATGCCAGATTATAGCTAATAGCTCATTTCCATCTGTGGTCCTCAGGCAGGTTCTGATTGATCATATACATAATTTTACTTGAATGCTACTTAACCTGTTAAACCCCGAGCCTGTTTTTCAGGTTTCAGGCTCAAAAATGACATTCCCAGAACAAATGACTATAACTTCACTTCTAAAAGGTTTATATGAATAATTGTTGTTATCAAAGCAAGGTTACATCTGTGAGTTGGATGTAGAAGTGTCAGAATCAATATAGATCTTTCTGTGTCAGAGTAAATTCAGATGGAACATAGCAAAAAAATGTAAATTCCTGTCTCCGCCTAAAGAAAACCCATTACTTATAGTGAAGACCAACCTTGAATGATGGGTTAGTAGCCTAAACGCTTTAGGAATCCAAAGTATAACATATAATAAGTACCCTGTATCAAGATTGAGGCGAAACAAGTGACATTTGACCTTTTTAGAGAGGTTTATGAAAATAAAGTCCAGGCGCAATAAGCTTTGGGCACATTTGGTTCCATCAGTGCCATTTGACCTTTTTCAGGTACCAGACTATAAAAATCATTGTATTACATTGAATCATCACTATAGGTATTCATTCCACCCAAAACAAAAAAATATTTAAAAAAAAATATTATTATTTTTTAATATTTTGTGTGAGTGTGTGTAGGTGTGTGTAAGTGTAGGTATGTGTGTGTGTATGTGTAGGTGTGTATGTGTAAGTGTAGCTGTGTGGGTATGTGTAGGTGTGTATGTGTAAGTGTAGCTGTGTGTGTATGTAACTGTACCAACGCACTATACAATAAAACTACACTGTAGGTCATTATGTGTAGGTGTACTTGCACAATAAAAAAAAAACGGAAACATAGGTAACATTTGACTCCAACTGGGGCAGATTTATTTCAAACATTTTACCAACACACTATAGGCATGTAAAAACAAATAGTTTACCAACACACTATACAATAAAATCACACTAGGTATATAAAAACAACAAGTATTTTTTTTTTTAAATAAACACTCGCAAAACGTTATACCTACCTGAATGTTCCAGTATTTAGGTTGTGCCACTCCCTGAAACAGTTCTTTTTGACAGTGAAGCACAGAGGGACCTGGCACTTCCTGCAGTACACAGGTGTCTTCACCCTTTTGAGTCCAGCATCTAGGCCCCTCCTGCAGTTCTTCCTGACCTTGGTGGCATCTTCCCCATAATACTCGGGCATGCATGTGAGTGGTGGAGGAGTGGGTGGTGGAGGTGCAGGGCCTTCAGCAGGGCCTTCAGCAAACTCCAACAATTCTGCAGCAAGCTGCTCCCTGAAAGTCTTCTGGGTGTGTGGCTTTGTCCTGCTGGGGTCACTCCTCATCTAACAAATGTGGAAAAACAAAGAGATTAGATTAATTCACTGGCTTATACTTATAGGATAATATTGGACTATAAATGAATAATATTACACCAAATAAATAAGTAAACACATGTATATTCATTCACTGGCCATTCATTTAGAAAATGTAACTCCAAAAAGACAAGTAACACTATTTAGCATTTTGCCTAATCATTCCTGTAGCTTATTGGCTAAGCTAACACTGTGATGCAGTTCCACCAAACACAAAAGTAATAAATAAAAAGGACAATATTGGACTATAAATGAATAATATGACACCAAATAAATAAGTAAACACATATATATATTCATTCACTGGCCATTCATTTAGAAAATGTAACTCCAAAAAGACGAGTAACACTATTTAGCATTTTGGCTAATCATTCCTGTTGGCTAAGCTAACACTATGATGCAGTTCCACCAAACACAAAAGTAATATATAAAAACAGAGAGATTACATACCTTTCCCGTGGTGGAAGTTCAACATCCGAGTCACTACTATCCGGATCCAGGTCTGGCTGGAGGAGATCTTCATCATCCGACGAAGAGTCATCTGGTATGATCATAGCCCCGCTAGCATCTCTAGCACCTGCTCGGTGGTGAAGCTCTCCCTTCTGGCTGCGTAATGGAGCCGGAGCGGGCGTAGTTTACACTACGCAGGATCATATCTTTGGAACCCATTGGTCGATTTGGGTGATTAACACCTTTTCTGAACCGTTAGAGCCAATAGAATCGAGTGACAGTTAGTAAGTCCCGCTAAACACTTACGTCAAGTAGAGAGATGTTTGCGTAAACAGCACGTGAGACAGCATTAGCTCGGGACTGCAAAACGTTATACATACATAAAGTGACTAAGAGACATTGGATTAACCTTAAACAGCGTTTTTATTCCCTTGAACAAGAGCTTTGATCACAAAACAGCAACGGTAAGACATAATTATTGTTATGGTTTTGAAAACTGTTGTTTTTTTCTTCTCTGTTCTGGCTGCTAGCTCAGTAAATTTGTGTCCTACAGTGATGATACTTATAACGAAATAATCTGTGGAGTATCAGCTTTCAGATTATATGTAGTTTGTGCAGAACATATTAAGTTTTAAAGATCGTTTTTGCTAGTTAGCACCGGAAGTAGCATCTGCCCGTTTTAGCTAAGGGCTAATGCTAACGCTTCTTGTGAGACTTGTGTTTTGTTTCGGTAAAAATGGTTCGTATCGTCAGTTAGCTGAGATTCTTCTCGTTAATCTGGTATAACACATTAATAGGTTTTTAAATATTAAGATGCCCTGAGACTAGTGCTGCGTACCTGGACTCACATTCAGGTTCAGGTCCGGACTCAAGTCCAGAGGTTCAGGTTCAGGTCCGGACTTATAAGTCCGGACCTGAACCCATGGCTTGTGTCAAGTTGTGTGAGTAACTAAAGTGAACTTATTGTGAGCTAATTATCAATTGAAAATTAACTCATAATCAACTCAAATTCAAACTCATCAGGTTTATTGTGCTCCCTTCCAACTTGTGTCTACATTTCTCTACAAAGTACAAATGTAAAAAAAACACTTTTTGCCACTTAGTCTAAATGACTTATGACAGCAACTACAGTGAACTACTACAAAGTTCACACATTTATTTCATTTACCAAACTAAAGTAACCAAACAGTCCCTGAGCTGACTGAGCCTAAATCCCTAAAACGTTGCTGAAAGGTAGAGTAGACTATACAGTATACACTGTAGTGACTGTACAGTCAGAGTGTACTGTAGGCTACTGTCTGTACACGTTGTATTTTCTACAACTCTACATGTGTACATTATACAGTACATACTACATACATAGTGATGTACATACAGAAATTAAAATCAATGTTGATATGGCGTAATTTTGAATTAAATACACTATTTAATTAAAATCAGTTTTATTCTGAAAAAACCGGAAGTTCACACTATTAACTTAATACTTTTATTCTGAAAATTATTCACTTCCGGTTAGCATTAGCATGTGGCGAAATGCTACGTTTTCAAACCGTGAATCGAAGGTGAAATGACATGTGATGTTGAACACTGAGCACACTGGGATTAGCACTCATTTATTGACGCTGCATAACGTTTATCGGGGAATGTTTAAATAATAATAATACATTTTATTTGTAGGCGCCTTTCATGACACCCAAGGACACCGTACGATTTGTTAAAAAAAATAAAATAAAAAATTTAATAATTTAATTTAATTTAAAAAAATAAAAAAATAAAAAAAAAACGCTAATAGGCCACAGAACATGATAAAAATAACCACAGACACCAGAATATACGTAAGTGCTAGTTTTTTTGCGAGTCCAAGTACCGGTTCCCAACGTTCCGGTTTTAACCGGACTTGAACCGAAACTTTTTACAAGTCCAGTACCGGTTCGGCGTACCGGTACGCAGCACTACCTGAGACACAGTGTCGTGGAAAAAAAAAACAGGGTCCCCGCCGGCGGGGACCTTCGGGCTTAACAGGTTAATATAGATTTAAGATAAACCATAGCTATAATACTGTAGTTGACCTACCTAATCATGCGCAATCAGATTGAAGTGATCCCACATCTCAGAACGACCTCTCTTCCTGGCTGGCTCCATAATGATCCAAACGCAATACTAACAACTCAGCAGCAACAAGGAAAACTACGACGACAATCCCACAGATTGCCAAATTGTGCATTTTTTTGAGCGGTTATAAAGTGTCACTTACTAAGTGACGCTCAAATTCAAACAGTTTCAACCAGTCAGAATCGAGACGTGGCAGTGCATTGAATCACCTAATTGGACGGCGAACCAGTGAGTTGATTCATTCAGGAAATGAAGCAGTTGCTGGTTCGGACGTCACATGTCACGTGATTTGAAGCAAGCTTTGAAGCACTGCTTCTATGGAATAGGAAGTCCAGGGTTGAAGCTCCGTTCGAAGCTTCAGTGTCAAACTGCCATCACTACTCTCTACCCACCCTGGAACAACTGTTTCCCACTGCTGCCATAACCAACCTCCACTCCCAGCTCCCCTTTTCTAATAAACAAATGTTACGCTCACCAGCTGATTCCGAGACATCCTTTTACATGTGTTAATAGTCAAATTCCAATAGTTAAGTAAACTATCAAAATCATCCTAGTGACCACTGTGGTCAGTTCACTTACCCAGGAATTTTGAGTTGAACAATTACAGGAATATTATGTCTTTATGTTCTAATAATGTTAAAATATTTTAGTAAATTGTTACCACAGAACATTTGCATAATGTTTTAAAAGTAAAGCACATTATACTCTAAAATAATAACATTCTGGCAACATAAAAAAATCTAACTTGCAGCCGAAAATGTTTTAAGAACAGCAGGGCATAATGTTATAACAATGTTATCAAAAACATTTTAAGAAGGTTATCACCGAATATTTTAAGAATGTTTTTAGAGAACGTTATCCTACCTTTCAGAAGAACATTCTGGGAACCAAAAGAAAACTTCCCGCTGAAAACATTCCTAGAACAGTGAATGGTAACATTCTCAGAATGTTTTTAGAACCAAACATTTCTAGCTGGGATGTGGGGACAGAGATAGATAATTATTTCAGGGATAATACTACACATACAACGGCATGTATCATTAGTTATACTTCATCTAAATCCAGAGAGTTACGCCAGAAAAGACAGAAGCCAGAGTCCAAAATACAAATTCTTCAAGACCATGTATTTAGGAGAAAAAACCCTGAAGTGGAAAAATAACTATTGCTTTTAAGAGCCGAATATAATAAATTATCGACAGACAGGGCATCATCCAGTATGCTTAGGCTCAACCAAACATTCTACGAGCAAGGGGAAAAACCTGGCAAACTTTTAACGTGGCAGATCAAACAGCTTGAAACAAGGAAGAACATCACTTCCATTATTAACAATAATGATGACACGATAATAGACTGAAATAAACAGGGAATTTAGGAAATATTATGAAGACTTGTATCAATCCCAAGTCAAATATGACCCCCAGACCCAAAAAACCTTTCTTGACTGGCTGAATATCTATTTCTAAGGAGTTTGCAGAGATGCTAGATGCAGATCTTAATGATGAAGAAATAAGAATAGATCAAGAATTGACGGCATGAAAGCAGGAAAAGCAGCAGGACCAGATGGTATACCAATAGACTTGTATAACACATGTAAAACAAAATTACTTAAACCACTATTGGAAATGTTTTTGGAAGCATTCCTTAGTGGTAGCCTACCCAGTTCAATGTCAGGTGCGTTAATAACACTACGGCCAAAACCAGGAAAGCCTAGTAGCAACAGATGTGAAAATATGAGACCGATAAGTCTACTTAATTCTGACCTCAAAATTCTATGTAAAGTTTTAGCGAGAAGGCTACAAGAAACACTACCCAGTGTCATACACAGGGATCAAAATGGGTTTATTCTGGGTCGCCAAGGATTCCACAACTTAGGAGGGTCCTTAATATTATTCAAGGTTTGGAGGTTACTTCGGATAAGGCCCTATATCTTTAGATGCCAAAAAGGCTTTTGACAAGGTGGAATGGCCCTACTTATTTAATAGTTTGGAAAGATTTGGATATGGGAATATATTTTTTTTATGGATTTGATAATTGTATTTAAATCCTACAGCAGAAATATTAAATGAAGCTCAGCGCAAGTTCTTTCAGGAAGACTGGTATACATTCAGTCCGCAGTTGCTTATAATCAGCTCATCACGGGCGTTCTCTTTAACCTATTACATTCACCTCATTCTCCATCAGCCAATCACTGTGCTGCAGCCACATTTTAAAATGGTTCACTTCTCCTCTCTCCTGTAGTCAACTGTGATTTCAGGTTGTCATGCTGCCGCCATACCCGTTTCAGATCCTCGTAGCAGATATCAAGTCTCGTCCAGCCCTCGCAGCACCATTCAAAAACCCAGCGTGTGGTTAAACCGGGTCACCATAATGCTCTGATGCTCAATAACGTCCATGCGCAGCCAGCGCGGCTCCGGAAAATAATGGGGAAAAGATACTCATCTCTAAGCCTCAGCAACCTCTCAAGAGCGAGAGGAGAAGACCTCCATCGGCAGAAACCAGGCGGCAAACTGTGGGGTAGAGCCGGGAAGCCAATACGGAAGTGCCACACACTGCAGTTCATACATGGGCCGCTAGGGACTGGCTGCAGAAAGGAGCAATTTCCATAGACCCCCATGTTAAAATGCCCAACTTTACAGCAGTTAGATTCCACCTTCATGATTATGAATCTGTGAGTGAATTGTTTTCTAACACGACCCTTTTATTTATATTAGGTCTTAACGTTTTTGCATAAATTAGGGCGTGGTCACTTTGATGGACACGTACATGCCTCACTGTCAGCTAACAGCAACTTGTCCACTCTGCTAGGCTACAACCATAGAGGCTACAACGTTAGTTAGTCATAGTACTGTACTTGACCCTTTAGCTTTAGCCGTGTTCGTGGTGATTGTGCCTTTTAGGGAATATTGTTACAAATACCAGACAATTAAAATGTCGTGCTGTGCGCTTGAATGTACTAACAGAACTTCCAAGAAGTCTAAAATTATAATATTATACATGTTAACCCCGTTCGCAGGTGTTTGTGTGCTTGGTTGCTTAGCTTGTTACTTATTAGCCAGCTAAGGACGTAACCCTTTATGCATACATACACATTTTAGTTTATGATTCAGCCTTGGGTAAGACTTTTATAGTCCATGGCTAGACGCTCATAATGCTAAACGGGAGCAAATGTTAATAGGGGACCCGATTATCCCAGTGGTGGCCGCCGGAGCTAACGGAGCCGCAGGGGGCTAGCTCCAGCCGGCGTCCCGGAGCTAGCCCACTGCGGCTCCGTTAGGTCCGGGCGGTGGAGTCCGTCTTTTCTCAACGTGTGAATGACAAGCATTAAGAATAACAAAATATAGCTAATTCTCTTGCAGATTGTCTCATTTGATTATGAATGTAACGTTTATATAGGGGTACTACACTGTTAGCAGTAACTTGGTATGCATGTATTTCATGTTAGCTTAGCTTCTTAGCCTGAGCTAGCTCTGTTTACTTCCAGTTCGGAGACAGCTGGTCCCGCCTCGGCTCTGCCAAGTTGCCCTTATTTGGAGCAGGCGGGATTAGACTCTGACGTCACAGTCGAGCCGTTAGTGGCCGACTCCGCCTACTAAGAGCTTCACGGCAACTCTGCAGAATCCTATGGGTGACGTCACGGACACTACGTCCATTTATATATACAGTCTATGGCAGAAACACGGGTACAGTCCGGCCGTCTCGGCATAGTGAAACGAGCCGATCCGGCATCAGAACGGAGTCGAGGCTCTCGGATCAGCTGATCCGCGAACACGGAAGTTGCATTACACACAAGCCGACCAAGCCCCCAGGAAGTGCGCCGGACTCAGATGAAAATATTCGTGCTGGCCAAACGGCGGTACTACACTTCCGTTTGGTTGCCAGGCCCGGAAACACTTTTTCCCATTGATTTACATGGGGAAAGAGTGGTCTGTAAATCGTTGGATAATTTTTTTTAAACTAAATAAACTACCCAGTATGAACACTTGTATAGCCCTTATTAAAAACATTCGTTCCTCAAGTTGTAATAATGTGCTAATAACGTTATTCTGAGAGTTATTTCCCTCTGCATTATGAACGCGCATCTAACCCACGGGACTGCGCCGCCCGGCACGTTCATGTTACGTGTCCCGACCAATCAGAGCACACTGTGCTCACAGGAAGGGTGGGGGCTGGAGCTATTGGAGCTATTGGAGCTACAACGAGCCGTTAAAGGCAGAGAGTGAAATTCAGTGAATACACGTAGTTTACAGAGATGCTGTTTGAAAAACCAATGTGAGTTGCGTTTATCTTTACCCATGGATGCACAATGGGAACGGATCCATATCGTCTTACTGCCATCCCACGGAGCTGTAATAATGGATATATTGCACATGTTTGCTGTAATTCATTATCATACTACATGGGCTGTATGATTAAATCTTGTACCGTAAATGTTGTATTAAATAAAGTTAATATTACCGACGTTAGTAACGTCCCTGTAGCTTCGTATTGCACTGTGTGTGTATATATATATATATATATATATATGCAATAATTCTTTCATGATAAATGAAGCTCTGTTGCTTGGATATCACTAGATCCTGTTACAGCGTAATATAAGTACATAACGATTGATGTTACATTAGCATAATGACTAGCTAGCCGCTAGCTGCTAACTGCCGCCTCGTTATTATCAAATCCATCATAATAACAAATCATTACCAGCTGTCATGAACGTGCGGTGCTGTTACGTGTACGCAAATTGACGTGCTTGATGTGAACGAGCATTTTGGTTACATTTGCGCATGCGCTATGAGCGCACATACGGGTACTTATCAGGCATGCCGGGTAATCTGTGACGTTTCGCTCTCTCAAAAGTTGGGCCATTTTATCATCATGCGCTAATGAGCAACTCTCATAGGAATGAATGAGGCCCCGCCTCCCACGCTGTATCCAGTTCTTATTATACATCCATGAAGCCGACGCGAGCAGGCCCTCTACGCCGCATTCAATCCCTCCCAGAAAAATTCAAACGGCAGATAAGTGACGTTTATCCGTTTTCTCAGTAACGTTTAGGCACGATCGCCTCAGTGTCTCATCAGATCGCCCCCTTCGTGATTGGGGCCATTCCGGATAAATACAAGTAGCCTACAGACATGTTTAGTCTTGCTGTACCTCCTTAACAACTACCGTATTCTCTGATAGAGGCGCATCGTCTCTCTGATTCCCTTGTAAAGGGCTCTCTAAAGCGTCCCCTCCTCTCTCTTAGGTTATGAATAAAATAGATATAATGGATAAAATAGATTGAATGAAATGAATAAGATAATAATATATTTAAAAATGAATAAATATAAAGAAGAAAGTATGCACAGGTTCTCCTTCATACTTTCATGCATATAACTGGTGGTGGTGCAAACCGTGCTCTTGCTTTACATGATCATACGATCCCTCTATCTGGTTCTTTAATATGTCTCTGTGCACACTTTTCCATCAAACACATAAGAATAGATGCAATATAACAACTCATGTCAATGTGGTCTTACAGTGCACGCTCACAGCAATGAGTCACTCACTCAGCGTTCGTTTTAATCATCTGCAGAATACCTTCTTTGCATTATATTATTCATTAATCAGCACTCCTTCGAACGGTTTAATCTAATCGTAGCAATGGCGAGATGAAGCTTTCCAGCAATTGGCTTGCAAAAGGGTATCTCATGAGGCTTCATTTGAACACTATCCCCCTGCTGGTCAACGCGCGTAAAACAGGCAGATATATCTCAACAGCGTGATCTTCTCGTACTAAGTTCCCAATGAGTAAGCCTTAGAATAACCCTCGACAATGAACACAAAATCATATTCACATGTGTATCAATATCGTACTCATTATTTATTCATCTATTTATTACTTATTTTATTTATTCATCGCCTTATTATTTATTTATTTATTAATGTTGGTATTCATACATTCATTTATGCATTTATTTAGTTATACATACGGAATGTTCCTTCTTCTATACGTGAGGGTCTGAGCTCTACAGGAGGGGTAACATGAGTGTTTTAAAACGTGAAGTGTCAGTGGTTCAACAGATCTGAGCACTATCTGAAGCAGTCACGTGGTGTAGACGGACAGCGAGGCTTCTAACGATACAAGCCTTGATACACGCTTCACTGGATTACTCGAACCACGCTCCGAAGCCTCGCCGCAGTACGTAACATCACTACTAATCGTATCCCTGTCCTGTACATATTTGTGTTTATATGGTATGCTTATTTCTGCCTACCTCATCATGGCTTCTTGCACGTATGCTTCAAGTTGCAATGCTTCTCTCAGAGGTTTTACTCCATGCAACATCAGGGGGCAGGGAGATCAGACCCTATAACAAGCCCAGCAGATCAGCCGAGCTAACAGGAGCCATGCTCCATGCAACATCAGGGGGGGCAGGGAGATCAGACCCTATAACACAAGCCTCAGACCCTATAAGGCAGATCAGACCCTATAACGCAGCTCAGCGAGCTATCAGGAGCCATACTCCTTGCCACATAAGCATCTGGGGGCAGGGAGTCAGACCCTATAAACACGCCTCAGCAATATAGCCAAGCTAACAGGAGTATGCGCTCCCCAACGTGGTCCAAAGTTCTCTCGTTAGTATCAGGTTAGTAGTATTCCATCAGTAAACACATGCGGGCAGGGAGAAGCTCTCCCTAAACACGGCTCAACTTCATTGTCAGTAAGATCAGGCCAGAGAACACTTAACAGATGCGTCAGCAGCACCTCATACTGGCCGCAGCTCACTTTCATGCTAACGGTTTCCCTTCTCTCTCACTGCATAATTCCCGTCTAACCCTCGTTGTTTTCCTAGACTCGCCGCATCATACAAGGTAAGGTATATCACGTTCAGTTTAGCTCCACTATTGTAACACCTCACGGATATTATCGTAATGATTCATTGCATCGATCATTCATTTTTGGGGGTTTCTCTTTCCTAATAGGCTTCTCCTCCCCTAAATCATCACAGCATGATGTGGTCTAATCTTCAACATATATATTTCCCCTCGTTCACACGGCAATACATATGTTTAACACTAGCGAACTAAGTTCTGATTAATGAAATCAGCGCTAGCACTTCAGGAAGTACGTCTCTTACACTCTCTTTCAATGTCTACCCTGTCAGCGTCGTCAGACAATACAAGCGAACAGTAGTTCATTCATGCAAACATGATCATTATAGAAGTCAGGGAACTTCTTCCTCAGCTAATGTCCAGTAGAGTCAGGTGAGTCTGATTCATCCGGATCATTAACCCGGATCCTAGTATGACCTGGGAGTGACGAGTCTCTCCTCTCTAACCCGAGTCCTTGAGTCCTACACGGGACGTACAAATTAAACTATTATCGTGTCACTCGCTACTCTCCCTATAACATGTAAATCATTTTTCAGTGTACCCGTCATCTGCCTAGCTTCAGCAGTAGGATAGCTGCAGAAGTGTTGTTTGATTCAGGGGATGCAGATCAGTGAACTTCCGCAGACTGTAACCGTAGCAGATCCAGATATTCAGACTCATCGTACACGAGTCAACAGCAGACTCAGATTCGCAATCCTGACTGAATCAAGGTAACTTCCTTCACTGTGCTAACATAGCAGACTCTGAATCAACGATACCAACTAATGACTTGAGCGACGAGTGAGTCAGTGGAACTCACAGACACAGATTCTGTGAGCGGACCGGATGAGTGGATTACTCCACACAGCGCGGAACAGCAAACTTGTCGGGTGGTCTCGTCATGGTTTTCAGACCCAGTGAGCGTCAGCTGTTCGTGATAACGCATTCTGTACACAGATCATTCGACGACTTCTCAGTCAAGTCTAAGAAGCAAATACTGCAATTAACAAGCATTAAGACACAAACATCATTAGATCATGTCTGCGTAACGGAGGTTAATGTAACGCTGGTTTAATATGCTCGTGAAATGCAATCCAAAATCACAATACACAAAGAGTGGACTGTCGCCCTCACTAGTTGCTCTATATGTACGTTTTAAGTTGGATACTATGAGCCCTGTCTCACCGGTAGGATCCTACGCTTGGCGATGCTGACTCATATGACTCAAGGACTTGTATGATCCGGATCTCTTCAATGACTAACTCAGAAGAGCTTGAGTCAGTAAAGGATCCAGATTTGCATCTTCATGTCCAGCAGCCTTCATACCGGCTGCAGTCAAGCTCCTTATTTACATTACATTGCATTTAGCTGACGCTTTTGTCCAAAGCGACTTACAATAAGTACATTCGACCAGGAAGACACAACCTTGAAGAAAACAGAATCATATAAGTATATCAGGTTTCATAGAGCCAAACATTTCAAGTGCTACTCAACTGGCTTTAGGTAATCCAGTCCTTTATTAGTATAAAAGTGCTTCGTTAATCGTTCTAACGCTCGAAGTGGAGTCGAAAGAGATGAGTTTTCAGTTTGCGCCGGAAGATGTGCAAGCTATCTGCCGTCCTGATGTCAATGGGGAGCTCATTCCACCATCTTGGAGCCAGGATAGCAAACCCACGTGTTTTCGCCGATGGGAACTTGGGTCCCCCTCGCAGCGAGGGCGCAACGAGTCGTTTGGCTGATGCAGAGCGTAGTGCACGCGCTGGGGTGTACGGTTTAACCATGTCCTGGATGTAGGAAGGGCCAGATCCATTCGCAGCACGATAAGCAAGTACCAGTGTCTTGAAGTGGATTCTAGCAGTTACCGGAAGCCAGTGAAGGGAGCGGAGGAGCGGAGTGGTGTGGGAGAATTTAGGAAGGTTGAAAACCAGACGAGCCGCTGCATTCTGGATGAGCTGCAGAGGTCGGATGGCACATGCAGGTAGACCAGCCAGGAGGGAGTTGCAGTAGTCTAGGCGTGAGATGACGAGAGCCTGGACCAGAACCTGAGTCGCTTTCTGAGTCAGCTGGGGACGTTTAATATTTATATTATTTCTATACTTTCTGCCTCTCTCTGCATAAGTCTCTGTCTAACACTCGATTAATTCTTTCATCAGATGTATTTGCCATCACGTAGATAAGGTCCTACGTTCATTTACAAGGCTTGTTCCACTCTGGTAAAACAACAGGCTCACCTCACTAATATATTTCTCGTATCATCATATGATCAACATTTACTATTTCGACGGGTTCACCTTTCCTAGCATCTCCTCCCCTCTTTTAATCATCGAGTCATATGGGGTCTAATCACAAGTATTAAGATAGTTATACTCCGGAGGAGAGAGCGAAGGATCAATCATGTCTCAGCAGAATCCACGCCGTGCTGGACTATGGTGATCTGATTTTTATGAATGCACCTGGCCATTACCTGAACAAGTTAGATGCTGCCTATCACAGTGCACCGAGATTTGTTACTAATTGTAAAGCACTTACTCATCACCGTACCCCGTTGCCAGGGCAGGTTTGCCTTCACTACGTACGGAGGCTCAGTCATTGGTACATGTTCATCTATAAGCCACGTCGGGTAACTCCCATCTTATATCTGCTCTCTGATCACACAGAGAGTTGCAGGTAAGCTATTGCCTGATATCACATGTGATCTTTTTAGATGTGCCAGTGCAAGGACTGACTTAGGCTCGAAAGCTTTTACGTGCGCAGCTCCTCTTGCTTGTAACAGTCTCAAAGATTGAAACCGAGCAATTTGGTCCACTGCACGCTTTAAGCTCGGATAGGTGCAATGCCATTTGATACTGTTGGTACTTGTCAATGTCGATAGGTATGTAAATGTAGCCCTGTAAATATGATGTTTGATGATGTCCTTTATTGTTTTTTGTCGTTCATGTTTTTATGTCGTAACCTACTTGCTGCAGGTCTCCCTTGGAAAAGAGATCGATGATCTCAATGGGACCACCTGGTTAAATAAAGGTTTGAGATGAAATGAAATGCCACCTGGTAAATTAAGATCCTTCGTCAAGTGGCCCGATCTCCTTATATTTCATTCACTTTCCTCCTTTTTGGGGGTTCCCTATATGCTCACGGCTGCATTTCCCCCTTTAGATATACGATTTCAGGATCGGGGTCTAATCGCCAAAGACTTAACATTTATCATGTGACATGTGTCAATAAATGTTCTTTAAACAAAATGAAGTCTCTCCTGATTGAAATGAAGCTCAGCGCAAGTTCTTTCAGGAAGACTGGTATACATTCAGTCCGCAGCTGCTTATAATCAGCTCATCACGGGCGTTCTCTTTAACCTATTACATTCACCTCATTCTCCAGCAGCCAATCACTGTGCTGCAGCCAAACTTTAAAATGGTTCTCCTCTCTCCTGCAGTCAGCTGTGATTTCAGGTTGTCATGCTGCCGCCCGCCTCCTCCCCACCCACCTCCTTTCATCATATCCCGTGCCAGGAGAGTTAATCCAAAGACCTCATCACACCTCCTCTTCATCCCATCTCCTCATCAAATCCAGATCTTCAGCATCATCACCAGTGTCTAGACCCCGGGGGGTTCCCCTATATGCTCACGGCTGCATTTCCCCCTTTAGATATACGATTTCAGGATCGGGGTCTAATCGCCAAAGACTTAACATTTATCATGTGACATGTGTCAATACATGTTCTTTAAACAAAATGAAGTCTCTCCTGATTGAACTAACAAAAACATATCATTCAGCACCGATTCTAATTAAAAGAGGATGCCGTCCCCTGTCCCCACTTGTATTCACAGCAATCAAACCATTTGCAATAAGGATGCATACAGACATTGTGGGAATAACAATTGGGCATTTTATTTATCTCGCACCTGAATAGAACAATTCCTGCTGTGTTGGAATTAATAAGCTTGTTCGGCGCCATATCAGGGTATACAATCAATCAGACTAAATCCTCCATGCTTTTCCTTAATGAGACGGACACGGAAAACTCTCCTAAGCTTCTAAATGTAAAGTGGTAGATCAAGTCACATGTCTGGGAATACAAATTGGACCCAAACTAGATTGGATTGTTAAAATTAACTATGAACCTTTGATAGATAAAATAGCTAAATCAATTGATAGGTCGATTACCTTGCCTCTATCTTTGGTTGGCAGAATAAATATAATAAAAAGGAATATACTTCCTTAGATACTTTATTTATTTCAAAAATATTCCTTTACCGCCACTTAACGACTTTTTTCAGAAAGGTAGAAGATTATTTACAGAATTTATGTGGGGAAATAAACAAGCCAGAGTGCGCATGTCCCTGCTATACTTGCCATATAATAAGGGGGGGGGGGGGTGAAAATTCCAAATATAACCTGGTATTATTAGGAAGCACAACTAAGGAGCATCAAGTTTTATATTGCAAAGAAGGATATTCCACAATGGAAATAGATGGAATCCGAGAGCTTAAGTTTGCCTTTACCCCTCTACCTATACTCACTTTGACGAGTTTGATGAACATAACTAATAATCCAAGAGTCAAAAATATGATCAAGGTATGGTCTGATGTGAAACTAATTCTTAAAGGAACTAATACATTGTCTAGTACAATCCGATATGGGGAAACCAACACTTTACTCCAGGGAGAGCGGATGCTGTATTTAGAACATGGAAATCTAAGGGACTAGAAAAATTTCACGACCTGTATTTGCCCAACTCAGATAGCATGATGCGAACAAATTAAACGTAAGTATAACATAGATCAAAAATATATGTTAATTTATCCAACTAAGAAGTTTCATAAGAACAAGTCAGAATGGTATTATAACCAAACCCTTAACATCTGAATTAGAGAAAATGATGGCTAAGGATAGCCTAAGCAAAGGTGCTATATCAGAGCTATACGATTTAATATTGTCCAATTCACGAGAGAATTCAGAAGATAAACGAAATGCCTGGAGTAAAGATCTGGGAACAGAGATCTCCTCAGAGGACTGGGAATCAATATGCAAGAAGGCTCAATCCCAATCAGTCAACACAAGATTAAAAATGTTACAATACAGATGAATAATGAGAACATATATCACACCAGCCAAATTACATAAATATAATAGTAATATTCCAGACCTATGTATAAAATGTATGGAGGAAAGGGGGACTCTATTTCATTGTTTGTGGCAATGCAGTAAGGTCGAAGCTTTTTGGAAAGACATAAAAAAATAAATAAAGATTATCACAAAAGAACTTTTGATTAATCCTGTTTTTTTTTAGTTTAGGACTTTACCCAAAAGGTCACAAGTATACCAAGGGCGAACAAATAATCATAGATATGTGTCTTTTGCACGCAAAAAAAAAATCACTATTTTGGAAAAAGACCAGCCGACCAAGCATCACATATATGGTCAGGTTTTTCAGAGGATTTTTCAATTGATTTACCAAGACTGAGCTGATTTGACATTTACAGCTTTTTTTATCAATTACAAAGAGGGCAGCAGGAAGACGTGGGCTCTGTTCGTGACCTTTCTGGCGCTGTACTGTAGTCTGATCCCAGAGGCGCTATACGGCTCTCACTCTAAACATGGGTTGTACATTGCATGATTAAGGGAGTGTAATACAAAGCTATAGCCATGATATCTTCTGCCCGCTCCAGATAGAATAATGAGATGGATTACCTTGATTTTACCTATTGACCTCTCTTCGTGAGTTCTTTAGATCAGTGACGTGCGGTGAGGTTCATGGCTGACTCTTTCAGAGTCAGATTTACAAATCAGATTTACCAATATTATATTTTGACCTTAATCGAAATGTTCGGTTTTTTTCAGAAGCTTTTTTAGTCTGATGCTTCGATTCATTTTAAACAGACTGTTCAACAAAAGGATACCCAAAATCTAAATATTGGATTGTTCTTTCTTAGTAAGATCCCATTTTCATTACAATTGTGGTCTTACCTTGACTTGAAGATGAAGTCCATGCTATCCTTCTGGACAACAATCTCCATTACATTTTTGTAAAAGTCCTCCTTATCTTCCTCTAGTTTCAAAAGTCTAGCTTGTTGTTTGCGTCTACCGTCTCTGCGTAGAATAACAGTAGCAACAAGAACCTGTGGGCTCACGTGCGCCCCCTTCAGTGCGGCAGAGGTTATGGCTGCCTCCCCTGGTGCTTTTTTCATTGCCGTTGTATGATGAGACCAGCGGGCCTAAATATCATATATATATACGTGAAATAAGTTATTTAGAGACTATGGATGGCGAGGATAAATGTAATAAAGGGATCTACAAATATTACATTGGTGACATACAGTGAGATGGTAACAGGCATGCGCTTAGGACCCGCTTTCCAGCCAGTTTCTGTGGGGTGACGCATTCTGAGGTGAGGCAGAGCTCATCTGTGCCTCACCTCACCCCACAGTAACTGGCTGGAGAGCGCTCACAAAATAAGTGCCCGCGCTCCAGCCAGTTACTGTGGGCTTACGTGAGGCAGAGCTCGTCCCTGCCTCACTCCTCATCGCTCCCATGTAGTTGTAGCGGAGCTCGGCCAATTTGCTGATTTTGACTATAAAAAGCGATTGGAATCATACAGAAATCACATTTACAACACAGATCAGTGGAGACATTTTATTATTATTACTATTTCGTTTTTCTTTAGTTGTTTTTCCGTTACATTGGAGTATGACAGGTGAGGCTCTGCCTCCCCTGCCTCCCCTGACTGCACGTCGCTGCTTTAAATGGTTTATTGTGGCTTGATGCACCTTGAATATTTGGAAAGAAAAATAACTTTTAGGAGCCACATAATACAGACTCTGCAAAGATGTGCAAACAACAGCATTCTGTTTAACAGCCTTATACGGAAATGTATCTGCATTGTAAAAGTCTTAAATGTTCTTACATGTTTTCATTATCTAAGTTGTTTGTTTGTTGAAGTTGCTAGACATAGGTGAAATATATACTTTAAATTAAAAAGTATACTAAACAACAGGGGACTCCAGTAAAGGAAAGGTAATTATCCTTATCTTCGTTTAATAGGCTTTTTAATATACTAAGAACAAGTAACTTTGACTTTCCAATATTAAGATGACACAACTTCACAAATAATGGGTTATTGCAATAAAATGTTGGTACATTTTAGTTTCTTAGCTTTGTTTGGAATCTAGATACATGAATGCAGTTAGTTCAGAAAGTTTTGTAAATGAAGATAAATAAAATGAGTTTTTTCTTTATGTGTTAAGAGATATCCACCCACCTTCTCGTGCAGAACACTTATCATAACTGACTTTGCAGAGGACTCTTATATAATGTGAGTTTGTATATGAAATGTTGAATACATCTGGCAGACCACACACATGCAGCAACAGAAGGGCTGACTCTCCTTGTTGTCATGGTCCTTTTAACAACAGCCAAGGCACCCTTTGTAGCCTTGAAGAGAGAGATACATCATTTATAGCTGTTTGTTCAAATGTATCAGAATCAGAATACCTTTATTAGTCCCAGGGGAAATGTACGTAGTTACGTATGTGTATGGGAGAAGCAAGTGTGTGTGAGCGGGGGCTATTTCGCCACAAATAATGATCTATTGATCTTTTGCAGCGCTCTTGCTCAATCCATACATCTAAAAAGGCAGCTGTTTATCAGCTTTACGAGACCCATGGCACCAATCACCCTGATCTGAAGCACAAAGCAGGAGCTAGAACAGTCTGTGAAATACTCTCATATCCAAAGTAATAAAAAAACGTCTGCTTCTATTTATCACCAGCCTTTAAATTTAAGATTGTCGACAATCTGGTGAACTGATATCTTCATTGCTTATTTCTTTCTTATTACCAACACGAGAAAGAACAGATAGGAAATAAAAGTCTGAAATGTGTCTTCTTTTGTCAGTTTGTAATCCCAATTTGTTGGCCTACTGCAGGGGTGGCCAACCTGCGGCTCTCGAGCCGCATGCGGCTCTTTGCCTAGTTTCATGCGGCTCTTCAGTTCATATCGAATTTTATATGTGTGAGTTTGGGGGAGAGACACTGACTCCTGACTAGTGTTGCACGGTGTACCGATACTTGAAAGGTACCGCGATACCCTGCCGTTAAAAACGTTACGATTCCTCCGTTTCATTAGTATCGGTACTTTAAGAATAACGGGGGAAAGTACTCCGGTGAGAAAGCGCCGTTTTAATAAGAGCCGTGTATGATCAGCGCTCTGCTTCCACTCCCTGCACTGCAGCCGTGCCTGCAGTCCCTCCCCTCTCAAGCACGCTCTAAGTCCCGCCCCTCTCTCGTGCACGCGCTAGCTGCCAGAGCATGTGAGAAAACGAGAAGCATGGCTGCAAGTGGGAGTGCAACTGCCGCTGCGCCTCGGCTTGTTGACAAAAAAGACGCCAGAAGCGAAATTTGGAAGTATTTTAGCTATATCTCTGACAGTGAGGGCAAGCCTACGGACACCACGAGGCCTGTCTGTAAGACATTTATTAATTTTATTTAATACGAATTCTTGTCATTTATTTTATTTATTGTTCTCATTGTTTAAAAGTTTGTGTTATGGTTCTGGTGTGAAATAAAGCACAATAATTACATTTAAGACCGTTTCCCTTTTTTTAAGAAAATATCGAAAAAGAATCGGAATCGCAATTCTTGACTTGGTATCGAAAACCAAAATGTTGGTATCGTGACAACACTAGCTACTCCTGACAGTTAAACCTGATATTTAGTAGGTCTGTTAAGTATTGAATGCTGATAATTCTGACGTAATTTGGCCGGTCAAAGTTGTTTGGGCTCGGATAAAATCGCTCCGTTACTTTCGTCCCGTGTTATGTATGTGGTGTATGTGTGGTGTCAGTATGAGAGGATGACAGCGCGTATAATTTTGATGTGGCCCAAGAGCCAATCACAATAATACCTGCGATGCAGTGAACCAATCACCTTTGAGGGGGGGGAAACCTATCGTTGATTAAACATTATCCAGTGTTTCCCCTACCAGTAGCGTGGCGTGGGGAAAAATGTAGGGGAAGCCCATTTTTTGGGTCGGGGGGTGGTCAATAACGTAACCAGATGAGTGATTACAGCGCCCGGTATCATTTTACACACATTTGTATCACACAGATGCAGGACTTGCACACGCCTGTTATCTAACCGACAGGTCCGCACGCACTCTCCAGCTGAAACTCTCTCCTTATTAATTTAAGCATTTTACTTATTAATGTATGCAGACAATCACACAATCTATGTGATTTTTGGATTTACCGTGCCTCTCAATTGCCCGTGACAGGTTGGCAAGGTCGATGAATCCTGAAGTTGCCCAAGGATTGTTCAGGGAGCACGAATCCTTGTCAAAAAGAAGACATGTCCAGCAAATTAGACGCTGAAGTTTAGCGCTTCCAGTTAGCCACTCCGTGCGGACATAATTGTCCTCATTGAACGTCCGATTCTCTCCCTTTTTCCTCTGCGTACACACAGCTCGAGTGCGGGCATTTGCCTGTCATCTGATTTAATTTTTAGTTGCTGCTGTAGCGGAAGTTTAGTAAAGTTATGTTTGATTAAGTACGCCAAATCTCCACCCTCCATAATGCTTCATTTGCTTGATCATTTCTAACGGCGGTGATGACAGTTACAGTATTAAAACTGATGTTGATGTGATTTGATTGGATGGCAGTGTCCAATCAAATCGCCAGCCGCCAGCCGCCTCTGAAGGGAAGCAAGAGGCGGCTAGCTTCCCTTGGCATGGCCCTGACCAATCACAGGTTGGCAGGGGCATCACGTGGGCCTCATCTGATTGGTCAATCCCTCCATTTTTTTTCACCAAGGGAAGCTAGATTCGGCTGGCCTCCTGTCGCAACAGTGAGTGCAATCTACTGTTTCACCATAACATCTAGAGGGGCGCTGTTTGTTTCACTCTTTGTAAAATACTCAATGAGAATGGGGGAGAGCCGGGCCGGCAGCAACACACAGCAAAGGAGAATTATCGAAACAAAACAAAGTGTTTTTATTTATTTATTTAAATTATAACTACAATCCGAAAAAACAGGGGAAGCCTGGCTTCCCTTGGCCTCCGGGAGAAAACGCCACTGTCCCCTACCATTGTCTTGGAGGGGCGCTGCGCCCCGCCAACGGAGCCCCGCGCCCCCCCTGAAATTCAAGGTGTTTAAAAAATATATATAATAATTTTTTTTAAATATATATATAGCACCAAATTGCAAATAATCTATAACTACTGTCACTTTTCACATTGAACATGTGCTCTTTTATTAAATAAACTAAACGCTTTCATTTTAAGTTGTGAGTTTAGTGTTTTTGACCCTAAGAAACACTGATGCATTAATCAATAACAATAATCCACAGCTCCTCTCTCTGCTCCAGAGGATTTAAAAAATATATATCCCAATGCCACAAAAATGCATCAGTGACGTGGTTGAAATCTTGTCTCCAGAAAACAAAAAACTGAAACAAGCGGTATCAGTGACTGTGTGTTTGATGTGGCTCTTTGCAGTAACATAGCATGTGGCTCTTAACCTCTGACTGGTTGGCCACCCCTGCTGTAGGAGAAAACAAGCTGACGTCACTGATGAGGACATGCATTAGCTGGTGTGCAAAACACATGCAGCATGAAAACAGCACTATTTAAAAATTGGTTTGTACACATTACATAACCATGGAGTAAACTGGTGGTGTATTAGGGTGTACAAATAGATGGGAGAGGAGCGGCAGACTATAATTTCATAGACTTCCTCATAAAATCACAGAATCCTGTTTTTAGAATAAGATAAATTACGGAGCCTGTTTACAACCTGTAGGCTAGCTACAACGTTATTTCACATTACATTACATTGCATTTAGCTGACGCTTTTATCCAAAGCAATTTACAATAAGTGCGTTCGACCAACAAGATACAAACTTGAAGAAAACAGAATCATATAAGTACATCAGGTTTCATAGAGCTAAAACATTTCAAGTGCTACTCAACTGGCTTTAGATAAGCCAGTCCTTTATTAGTATATAAGTGCTTTGTTAGTAGTTCTATCGCTCGAAGTGGAGTCGAAAGAGATGAGTTTTCAGTCTGCGCCGGAAGATGTGCAAGCTATCTGCTGTCCTGATTTCAATGGGGAGCTCATTCCACCATTTCACTTCACTTGTTGTGTTAAACTGACCTTAGCAGTTTAGATAAAATATCACCGACTGCTGTTACCTTTAGGCTGTATGGGTATTACAGACTTTTAAACTAACCACAGACACTGTCTCATTCACAGTCTGATGGCAGTGCCCTGCAGCATTTAACGGCTCCCCGCCACCGATGAATATACAGGAGAACCAGTGGCGGATTTAGGATTGTAGGAGATCCGGGGCTTAGCCAAGGAGTTGTGGGAGAGGGGGGTGGGGGGTGGGGGGGTGCAGGGGTACAGTGCTATTTTTTACAAGTGGGGGGTGGACCGAACATCCTTTAGGGGGGTCGTCGCCTCCTCTCGGGGGGTCCGGGAAGATTTTTTTTTAAATATTGAAGTTGAAAGCATCAATCTGGTGCACTTTGAGAGCAAGATTAAACCTACCTTAATAACACTTTAAAGCGGACAAAAGTCACTGGAGAACACTCATTAACACCCTTTAATGAAGCAAACTCACTCAAATAGTCGTTTACTTATTAAGGTGAAACGAATGTGCGTAGAGTTTTAAAGGATGCGGATAGTCTCACCTTGATTCTGGCGCATTGCTTATCGTTTTATAGATCTATTCTCATCCACCATCTTTGTTTGTGACTTAAAAAATGTGTAAAAGTCACGTTTCTGAATCGGACACTCTGAGTGGATGCAGTCACAGCCAATCAGAGTCTGATTCAGAGGGTTGCCTGTCAGTTCTGTTATTATGTGTACTGAAACGAGAGCCCGTATAATTCCACGCGCGAAAACAAAATAAAAAATGGAATACGTTATTTTAGTGTCTTAAAAGTAGACTGAGGTATGAAGGGTTAACGTTACATCTTAGGATAATTTTTAGTCATGTTCTGTATACATACTAACATATAAGGGTATACTTAGTGTGGTTACTCCATGTTTACTAGCTATAACATTAACATCACATCACTCTTTTTTACTTCTTACTCAGTCAGCAAGAGTGCAGATAATAATAATAATAATAATAATACATTTAATTTATATAGCGCTTCTCATCTGCCAAGACAAATCTCGAAGTGCTTCACAACAAAGGATACTAATACACTTTGATAGATTAAACAAATAATTGTAATAATAATAAGAAATCAAAAAATAAAATATAAAATATAAAATAAAGTACAAAAATAAAAGTCGGTGTTAGCGATAAAAATGGCAGTACTCCAGGTGTACCATGCTCAAAGTTTATTGGAAGGCCTGCCGAAAGAAGAGGGTCTTAAGGCCGGTTTTGAAGACCTCGGTGGAAGGGGCAGATCTCAGCTGATCTGGGAGGGAGTTCCAGAGGCGCAGGGGCGAGTGAGCAGAAGGCTCGGTCACCATTAGATTCACAAACCTGAAACATTATCCATTTCTTCACTGCTGGTGATGACATTGTTGTCAGCTGCTGATACTGCTGCTGCTGCTGCAGCTTGTGGCGCATGCTTCAATGACAATAACTTTCTAATATCCATAACTGTATAGGCTATTAGCTTAAAACTCGTCAGGCACTAGGAAGGATCACTTCTACTTCAGGGCAGGCTACGCAGTACGCAGGCTAATGTCCCGCAGCGGATGCCTCTCTGGTGGACTGCACATTACTCCCGAGACGTTTAAAAAAAAAAAAGAATTTAACTTTTTTTTTTTTTTAAATGGAATCTTTTTTTTTATTTTTTATTTATTAGTGAAACATCCGGGGCTTTTCAGAAAACATCCGGGGCTTGAGCCCAAGTAGCCACCCCCTAGCGCCGCCACTGAGGAGAACACTGTTATTGATTTGTGGCTTTAATTTGGAATTTATATACGTTTTGTCCTGGGGATTCATTACATTACATTACATTGCATTTAGCTGACGCTTTTATCCAAAGCGACTTACAATAAGTACATTCGACCAGGAAGACACAACCTTGAAGAAAACAGAATCATATAAGTACATCAGGTTTCATAGAGCCAAACATTTTAAGTGCTACTCAACTGGCTATAGATAAGCCAGTCCTTTATTAGTATATAAGTGCTTTGTTAATAATTCTATCGCTCGAAGTGGAGTCGAAAGAGATGAGTTTTCAGTCTGCGCCGGAAGATGTGCAAGCTATCTGCTGTCCTGATGTCAATGGGGAGCTCATTCCACCATCTTGGAGCCAGGATAGCAAACCCACGTGTTTTTGCTGATGGGAACTTGGGTCCCCCTCGCAGCGAGGGTGCAGCGAGTCGTTTGGCTGATGCAGAGCGTAGTGCACGCGCTGGGGTGTACAGTTTAACCATGTCCTGGGTGTACGAAGGGCCAGATCCATTCGCAGCATGGTAAGCAAGTACCAGTGTCTTGAAGTGGATTCTAGCAGTTACCGGAAGCCAGTGAAGGGAGCGGAGGAGCGGAGTGGTGTGGGAAAATTTAGGAAGGTTGAAGACCAGACGAGCCGCTGCATTCTGGGTGAGCTGCAGAGGTCGGATGGCACATGCAGGTAGACCAGCCAGGAGGGAGTTGCAGTAGTCTAGGCGTGAGGTGACGAGAGCCTGGACCAGAACCTGCGTCGCTTTCTGTGTCAGCTGGGGACGTATCTTCCTGATGTTGTAAAGCGTGTATCTGCAGCAACGGGTTGTAGCAGCAATGTTTGCAGTGAAGGACAGTTTGTTATCTAGGATCACACCCAGATTCCTTGCAGTCTGAGTCGGGGAAACAACACAGGTGCCGATGTTGATAGTCAGGTCAAGAGTGGGACAATCTTTTCCCGGAAGGAAAAGCAGCTCAGTCTTGTCAAGGTTGAGCTTGAGGTGATGAGCAGACATCCACTGAGAGATGTCAGCAAGCAGAGATGCGTGTGACGACCTGGGTCTCTGAGCGGGGAAAGGACAGAATTAATTGGGTGTCATCAGCGTAGCAGTGGTATGAAAAACCATGCGGGCTAATGACTGATCCGAGCGAGTTTGTGTACAGGGAGAAGAGGAGGGGACCAAGAACAGAGCCCTGAGGGACCCCTGTAGTTAATTGACAAGGGTCGGACTCAGACCCTCTCCAAGTTACCCTGTAGGTACGGTCTTTGAGGTATGAGGTGAGGAGGGAAAGTGCAGAGCCTGAAACTCCAAATTTTTGGAGAGTGCGAAGGAGGATCTGATGATTCACCGTGTCGAATGCAGCAGACAGGTCCAACAGGATGATGACAGAGGAGAGGGATGCTGCTTTGGCAGTGTGCAGTTCCTCAGTGACAGCAATGAGAGCAGTTTCTGTGGAGTGACCTGCCTTGAAACCAGACTGGTGCGGATCCAGAAGGTTGTTCTGGATCCGCACCAGTCTGGTTTCAAGGCAGGATTCCTGTTGTCCTGGCAGGTGTACAGTGACAGAAGAAACAGTACTTTGGTCAGTGTTGATAAGTCAAATTGGTTACAAACATGTAAGCTATAGCCAACATTGTCAGAAAACAAAAAGTCAAAGTCAAATTGAGGGAATCAAAACTGGCACACAGAGCTTTTGGAAAATGCTTTTTAAGCCAAAAAAACCCAAAAAGTGTGGGACACCATGAAAACCATGACAGGAATGGTCATCCTCAGCTAAACCAATTTACGGACAATGAATTTTGTTTTGCTAATGAACTAAACACGTTCTTTACCCGTTTCGAGTCCCTGGATAATTCTGCAAAGTGCACTGAAATTCTCGAAACCATAATATCTGCTTCCTCTGACAAAATTACCATCAGTGTCGAAGAGGTCAGAAAAACATTTCAATGCACCAACACCAAGAAAGCGGCTGGGCCAGATGGGTGCAGCGGTTTTTTGCTGAAAAACGTTGCTTCTGAGCTGGTTCCAGTTTGGCAACCCATCTTTCAGGCTTCCATTGACAGCAGGAAAACCGTATTACATCTCTCTCCCCCCCTTCGCTGCTCTCTCTCTCCCCTCCGGTACACGGCACCGTAAGACGTAGTGTGGAGTTGCATTAGATAACGCTGTGGTGGCTGTACTGCTCCAGCCGTCTCCTTTGTGTTTGTTTGTTTCCCCCTGTCTGTGTTGTTTGTGTGGGCGTGGTGGCTGTCACTCCTTGCTCCCGGCTCAACCTCCACTCACCTGCTCAGCTGTGCACCCTCCCGGACTACACACCTGCTTTCCATCAAGCCATTTACAACGGCATATCAACGGAGGCTCCACAACCTTTCTCCGCCAGATCGTCAAGTATCAGCCGTATCTCGCGTCTCCCCTCCGGTACACAGCACAGCACAGCACCGTAGTGTGGAGTTGCATTAGGTAACGCGAGATACCATTAGCATTAGTTTCTGTTATGGATCAGTATCAACAGTCCTGCCAGTAACGTTACTATATGATCAATACTACTTTAGTTATAGCCTGATATATGATTGCTAACTTTACAATGTTGTGATGTGACTGACATTAGCTAACATTAACTGTAGCTAACGCCGGTCACTCACCAAGACAGCTGCTCTGTTCTCCACTGGTTCTCCACACACCACAGCTCCATTTCTCTCCGATGGCCGTCATTTTTTCTAATCCTTGGCTGCTCCTGGTCTTGGACGCCTAGCAGGCTCATAATTATAATCATATGCATTCGAATATATATTTTCAACCTCTTCTGTGTCAAAACTAGCATTGTGATCCATGTTTATTCATACGTTAGACCAGCCGCTCTCCCCCATGTTACGTCACACGCGGGAGGTCACGTGTGGAGGCTTTTTTATGCTGAAGTGAAAATGTCTTACTAAAACGACGCCAGATGTCACTGTAGTGTATATATCTGTATATTATTTTGAAAATCTAGTGTATTCATCATTTTCCTACACATTTATTCACTGGTGTCTCTAACCTGCAAGTTGCTCTTTAAGACATTTAGCTTATCTACTAAGGAGAGGGCCCGCCAGATCCTTGACATTCAAGGCCTAGGAGACAGCAAGCCATCTCAGCTAATGGAGAAAATGCTAAATCTGCTAGGGGGGGGAAGACCCCCGCATTTTGTTCATGGAGACGTTCCTGCGCCACTTGCCTTCACGGGTTCAGACGGCGCTAGTAAAACGCGTCCATTACGGAGCCCCATGCCTTGGCTGAAGAGGCCGACCTTTTTTTCCTGGCTACCCAGCAGTCCGGTGCAGAGGCGCTAGCTGTGACGCTCAGCGCCCCCTCAACAGTTAATAAGGCTTGGGGGAGGCTGGACGCGACGGTACCAAGCCGGCGTGGGGACACAGGAGAGTGTCTTTACCACGCGCGGTTCGGGGCCAGGGCGAAGAAGTGTGTCGCTCCCTGCAGTTACAAACCTCCGGGAAACGGAGGAGCCGGCGCTCAGTAGTGGCCCTGAGCGTTGGCTTCTCTTCGTCAGCGACAGAGTCTCAGGAAGCTTGTTTCTGTGTGACACACAGTCGTTGGGGGTTCCGCTGGGAGTCCTGTCAACTCTGTGCCCTGACCTGTTGGGGGTCCCGCCGACACCTGTCCCGCCGGGGGTCCCACCAACACCTGTTCCGTCGGAGGTCCAGCCAGCTCCGAATCCTGTTCATTCAGAGGTCCCGCTGCCACCAGATCCTAACCCGCCGGGGATCCTGCCTACACCATGTCCAGTTCTGTTGGGGGTCCTGCTGACGTCTCTTCCGCCTACACCTTGTCCTGTTCCGACGGCGGTCCCGTCGACACCAGCCCTTGTTCCGTCTGGGGTCCAGTCGACACCAGCCCTTGCCCCGTCCGGGGTCCCACTGACACCAGCCCATGTTCTGTCCAGGGTCCCGTCTGCACCTGTCCCGACGGCTCCGTTTCCTGTCCGGACGCCACCGGTTCCTGTACCATCGGGGGTTCCGCCATCTCCAGCTCCCAGTGCTCCCGATCCCTGTGCTCCTGCTCCAGCGATCCAGCTGACCCCGGAGGGGCCCCATCGCGGCCTACGCCATCTCCCTGCCCGTCCTCCGGAGCTGTCCCGGCACCGCCTTCTTGCCCGTCCTTGTGCCCGGTCCCCCGAGTTCCCCAGCTACGGCCTTCACCCTCGAGCCCGGCCCCCTGAGTTCCCCAGCCGTGGCCTTCGCCCTCGAGCCCGGCCCCCTGAGTGCCGCGGCCTTCGCCCTCGAGCCCGGCCCCCTGAGTTCCCCAGCCGCGGCCTTCGCCCTCGAGTCCGGCCCCCTGAGTGCCGCGGCCTTCGCCCTCGAGCCCGGCCCCCTGAGTTCCCCAGCCGATGCCTTCGCCCTCGAGTCCGGCCTCCTAATTTACCCCGACGAGGCCTTCACCCCTGTTTTCGGCCCCCTGAGTTTCCCCACCGCGTACTTCCCTGCTCTGTTGCTGTTCCCCCGGGCCGTCTGCACGAGCCCCCCTTCTTGGCCTCTACCTTGCCCCTGGGCCGTCCGCCCGAGTCCCCCTTCTCGGCCTCTGATTTGCCCCTGGGCCGTCCGCCCGAGTCCCCCTTCTCGGCTTCTGCTTTGCCCCCGGGCTGTCCGCCCGAGTCTCTCCTCCGGTCCCCCTCCACCCACCCTGCTGGATGTTTCTGACTTTTTGTTTTTAGGGACGTCTGGGATCTGGGGGGGGGGGGGGGTAATGTCACGATCTGTCTGTGTTGTGTTTTGTCTTCTGTGTATTCCCTCCTACCTGTTCCCTCCTACCTGATTACCTGATTGTGTTCACCTTGTGCCCCTGTGTTTTTCTCCTCCCTCCTCACCTGTGTCTTGTTTGTTTCATTAGTCCTGTGTGTATTTAGGTTCTGCGTTTTCTGTTAGTCTTTGTGAGATCCTTGTTTGTTTTTGACTGTGTTCACGGGGAAGAGCTCTGTATTTTTCTTGTAACCTTTAAATAAAGGTATCTTTTCCCGTAAAACCTGCATTTGGGACCTGCCTGCTTCGCTCAACCCTGACACTCATGTTGGATACAAAATCTACATCTAAATGTATTTTTTTCCTCACTGAAATTGAATGAAAGCTTTACTATCCATTATTTTAATATTGTTTATCTTTTTCGTTTAATGTCTCTTAATGGATGGAAGGGATTATTTAATTATCACTCCTATGCATGGGCGTCACAGCTATTATATGAGGGTGGGACAAGTCCCCCCCACTTTTTCAAATGATTAGTTTCGACCCCCCCACTTTTACTATGCGGAAAGTCCGTGAATCGGTCTATCCACTCTGTAGAGTGCTGTGTCAGTGCTTCATATCAAAACCATTCCACTTGCTTATTGAGAGAATGCCCAAATCAATGAAACACCGTACCATGTTTTCACTGCTACTTTGTACCAAGGCAGATTCTCACAGAGTGCGCGCATGTTCAAGGAGTGTTGTCATAGGTGGACAGCTCAGATCTGTTGTATGACGCGATGCCGGTAGTGGAGGTGAGGCACACACACCAAGTGTTCAGGAAATGGTTAATACAGCGAAAATCAAAGCTGACGATCTCTTGGTTTGATATGTTTTCTCCCCCAGACAACATGGACATAAGAACATTTCAAAGAAGAGGAAAGTAAGTCTTCAGCTGGTAGCAGTTAATCAGTTAACAGTGATGGCGGCGGCGGCGTCTCACTTCTGGAGAGGAGTTTCGTCTTTATGTCATGATAGAGAGATACAAATACTGAATAGTTTAGATGAGAAAAGGCATCGAATTGCCAGGTTACTAGTATTTACCATGTAAACAAGGAACATGAATAACCCGATCTCTCTGTGCTCATGTAAACACCATATCCCCAATATGATCATAACCGGGATAATACTCATAAACGGCTTACTGATGTCCATGTAGAGACGCAGTCAGTGTGTTTTACTGGAGCCTCAGTTCGATGAGAGATTATTTTCTCAGTTCTTTAACTTCGGTACTCTCTCTCAAAATGGTAATGTGCATTATGTTTTAATTATACTTCTTATCATTCAGAAGCTTTTTGTGTGTGTTTATGTTTTACTGAGTGCTTATAGGCAATTTCCATCCCAGTATTCAGTTAACTGTTTATTTTCTGTGCACATTACATAGACTAGCTAATATTCTACCTACTGCTTGGGACTTTGAGTCTTCAAAATGTCCAATGTCACAGACTGGGACTTACTTTTAGAGTCAGTTGTATTTACATTCAGTATGACTTGTTATGATTCAATGTGAAAGAGTATACTGCTCAATAAATAATGATCTCTTCACCACTTCTCTTGACATCTAGGTGTTTGAGAGTGAGTCAGAGGCAGAATACAGGGACAGTGGAGAGAGATCCATTGCTGAGGTGAGTGATGAAAGGGAAATGACAGTTTAGAGTCAATTGTGATGTGGACTCTCATCCCAGAATTTTAAGGAAATCAGTGGGGATATTGAACAGGAAACATTTCAGTCAAGGGGCATCATATGACTAATATAGACGGAAGAGCAACATGTATTTGAACATTTAAGTCAATGATACCATTCCTAGGTGAACTTAACATCTGTATGGAGGAGTCAGATCAGTCTCAATATTAATAAATGCTCACAGAAGGATTCACAAATGTATTTTGCGATTTATATATAAATGACTCTCCACAACAATATCTCACAAATATTTATTGTTGTATATAAATGTACAAAAAAATGGGCATTTAAACTGCTTTTCTTGTTTTTTTGAGACTTCCGACGGAAATGACAAATGCATATTTTTTTAACAGGAAACTATGGAAATTATAACTAATTGTGGTTTTCTTTTACATTACTAAAAACAATAATTATTTATATGTCAGAAATATGCCTATATTTGTGAAACTTTTTTTATCTGTGGATTTTTTTACATTTATATACAACAATACAAAAAATGGTGTGCATTGACAAATATGTTTGTGGAGAGAGTCATTTATATATAAATCCCGAAATACATTTGTGAATCCTTGTGTGCATTTATTAATATTGAGACTGATCTGACTCCATACATCCTAGGATATGCTCACTTTCAAACTGTAACTCCACAATGCACCCTCAAATCATTGTAATTTATTTACACACAATGGCAAAAGAGTGTATCAGCTCAGAATACACTCTCTCTCATCTCTCTCTCTTCGTCATGCCTCGTCTCTCAATCTCTCTCTCTCTCTTACTCTCTCCTCTCTCAAGCTCTCTCGTCTCTCTCTCTCTCTCTCTCTCTCTCTCTCTCTCTCTCTCTCTCTCTCTCTCTCTCTCGCATGCATGCTCTCACACATGCACGCGCGCGCGCACACACACACACACACACACACACACACACACACACACACACACACACACAGGATTTCAACACCTCCTCCTGTACTCCTTGCAGCAGCAGAGCTGTTACCTAGTTACAGGCGAGAGGCTGTCTGTTATAATGTCGCTGCGGTGGCTTCAGTGTATCACTCGTGGAGAGAGGACGGAAACTGACCGACACCCCGGAGGACCGGACACTTTCACAGCTGATGATGAAGATAAAACCTGTCCCGACAGGGAATAAACCAACGGCAGCTGCTAATGAAATCTATACATCCTAATATCACACGACGAGAGCGGGCTTAAACAAGATCGCGGTTTGAAAAGTCTCCACATAAAGGTAAGTGTATAGGTCTACGTTAGGAAATGTCTAATCATGGATTATTTTTATACTGTATAGGCTATGACTGAGAAAGAGCCGTGTTATAGACTGATGTCACTGCAAATCTGTCTCCTCACTTCTGTATTAAACACCGTTTATGATACCATCCAAACACAAAAAACCTAAGGGTTAGGGTTTAGAAACTTTATTAGCTTATCTGTTAAACTGTAGCTTTTCCGTAGATTATTAGATTATATTATTTATTCATTCATTTTAATAAAATGTATGCCAAATAAACACAAAGACACACAATAGTTACACACAACACTTTACTTTGTTTCTTTGTGTTCATTTCGTGCTCTTTGGCGTCGTTGTATGTCTATTTTAATTGTTGTGTGTCTCCTTGCAGCTGTTTCTGTGTCTTTTTGGACGTGTCTCATTGCAGTTGTTTTATGTCGCTTAATGGCCATTTGGTATCTCATTTTGGTCATTTAGTTTATAGTCATTTTTCATTTCTTAGTTGCTATCTTGCATCTCTAAGGTCATTTTCTGTCTCTTTGTGGTCATGTGGGGACTTTTTAAGGATGTGTTGTGTTGTCATTTTTGCACTAGCTATATGTGCGTTTTTTATTGGCAAATGTTGTGTCCTTGCGTATAATTGTGTCTCTATGTGGTCATTTTAGAATTTTTTTGTGTAATTTTGGCATATCTCTGTGAGTTTTTTGCATTCATGCCAAAGTCCATTTTCCTCAACTGAAAAATGATATTCATTTTCATAATAGTGAGTAGTTACAATTCATTAAAAAAGTCTCCAAAAAGCTACGTCAACTTCATTTTCCTTTAACAAGCACCTGTTATGTTCTTTGGGGTTTGGCACACAGTCAGTGGCCTGCCTTTCTCAATAAAGCACATTTCCCTATGAGTACAATTTCCTTCAAAGTCAAACCATACTAAAACAATTGGAACCGCAATCTTATCTTTGTGTGTGTGTGTGTGTGTACTTTTAGATGACCTATTTGGCATTTATAAACAGCATATACAAATTCAGCCCAAATAAAAAAATGTGCTTGAAATATTTCGGACACTCTTTACCCCATACATTATGGAAAAAATAATTATAATGCATTCACAGCTTTAATAAATAGGTTTGAATCGTTGTACTTTATTTGCTACGAGGACTGTATCTTGTTCTGAGAATTGTATCATGATTGTTTATTTTTCAGTTTTATGTCAGTTTAGCTTGTGGAAAAAAACACATTATTTTCCTGGACATAAAAACAACTTCCCAACTGTGTTTATGAAAGTGCGTGCGTAATTACCATCTACCAAGATTTATTTCATTCAGCGAAGCAAAACAGCATCATGCTCCTCCATTTGAAACCACTTATGACAAAATGCTGCATTTTATTCATTTTTCCAGGAATAGAAGAGTTGAAACTAATTACGGCATGGAAGCAAAAGATTCAGATGTTATTCAATGTGCCATCCTGAAAACTGAAATTATAATGCATTCACACACACGTAATCGACACAAATTCAAAACAAACAGTCACACGCACACACACTCAGACACCAGGTGGTAAATTAATCGGCACCAATCCACAGCATAATTTCAGGCGAAATTGGCTTCTTGGAGATGAGAAAGGAGGAGCAATCTGCTGCCTCCTCAAAGACCAAAGCAGCATTTAGAAATAACAACATTTCAATATCTATCTACAAATTGATGGTTGGTGGTGTTACTTCCTCTCAAGCCCTTTTCAGACATAAATATGTAGTACCACTGGCTTCATGGAGCTGTAAAAGTGGTGGCGTCATGTGTCTTTTATGCAAGTTTCCCTTATTCAGTCAACAAAACACGTTTATGGTTAGCAGCTCCATTGCTTTAAAAGGTAGAGTGCATCACTGCTGGATCCTAAAAACTAATTGTGTTGTGAAAAACTTGGATTATCATAAATCGTGAGATCAAGGGAGGCAAACTAATCTACTTCTCCTCCCTCTCATCAGTTCCAGAAGAATAATTGTATAGCTATTTGCTTTCTGGGAGAGAGTTAGATGAGGAGATGTATGGTAAATAGCTTAGGAGAAGAGAATGGAAGCTTAAAAAAGGAGCAAGGTTTACGATATTTGTGATATGTATGTGAAGTCATTTGCCTCCATATTCATCCAATGGAATAGTTCTACGCATCTTATACTTACAAACAAAAACATATATCTTATTCAATATGTGTAGATAATTTACTTTTGCACCATTTCTCTACTCTTCTTTTCTGATTCATTCTTTGTTGTATAACAGATATATATTTTTATCATCCTTCAGAGAGAGAAGAAAATATAAAATAAAGCTAAACAAACAAGCTATTCAAACAGCTCTGCGGACGTCCTTATCCATGACCCTGAGCGGCCTCCTCACTGCGGAGAACTGAATCAGTTCAGTATGAGTGGCCCTATGAAGCAAGAGAGAACATTTTGTACAATGGATTGAAAGTGGTTCTAAACTTTGACTGTCACACTCAAAGCGTCATGAATATAAAACTGTGATATTTATTGATACATTTTATACATGTTCCCCTTTTTATAATCAGCTTGAGTTTCTTCAAGCCAGATTAGGTGTATTGGTAAAACGATGCTTCACTTTAGAGCTGAAACATAAAACAATTACTTGTCAACTTTTAAGTTAGTTAATTGTCTAATTCAGGATTTTTAAATGTGGATTTTAGTTGCTCTCTACCCCTCTATTAGAGTAAACTGAATGTCTTTGAATTCACGACAAAACAAGAAAATGAAGGCTATCAGCTTGGGTTTTGGGAAACATATTTGTTAACGACTAATGAGTAATCCGGAAAGTAACTGAAGGATTAATCGAAAAGGAAAACATTTGTTGGATACAGCCCTAGTGTGCTCAACATTTGAGGTTGCTTTTTTTCAACATATTTATCATCCAGGAGTCTTTTGTTTTTTTCCACCTGATGAACATAAGTCCAATGTTCACTCCCTTTTAGCTCTGTTTTTGGTCACCTTTTGGAATTATCTCTCTCTTTAGCTGCAAAATAATCCACCAGCTTGTCTCTAAGCGTGTCTGCTGTTGGGTGATGACCCAGCGAGAGGGTCGTTATTGACTTATTCTCCAAAAGATAAACAATAGCAGGCATAATGAGAGTGTTGAATTCATTGTCACCTTCTCGTCAATGTGTCCTGGAAGATTTTCAATGTCCCAGACTATCAAGCCTTTTAAAATAAATACACTTTAAATTGGGTAACACTTTATGGTAAGGGTACATGAATCATCATGAATTCATGCATGACTTAATGCATGAAAAAGCATGAATTCATTCATGTAGTACTCATGAACTATCAGTAATGTATAAGGATTAATAGTATCTCATGCATGACTTAATGCAGGAACAATACCTTAATTAATGCATCAACTAAGGTATCTCAATCATCATGACTTCAATCCACGTCCTCCCTAAAGTAGGCCTCCTATTCTTGTGTCTTTGCCAAAACAAATTACTGCTTTCTTATGTGACATGATGAAAACGTGAAAATGTGATCTTGTTGGCTTTGGATTATAAATTAAAGTTTGTTAATATTATGAATGAGTTATCTTTAATGGTTTGTGAGCTTTAAGATAATACTGTATGATACATAAAAAAAGTCCTAACTATATCATTGATAATTGAAAATAAGTCAAAAATGATGATCTCATTTGCATTTGTAATATTGCCAAATCCATGATGCCTAAATAGACATAAGGGCTGACTTTATTTGAGGGATCACAAAGATGATTGATGCATGAGCACCAAATGGTTAATAAAGGTGATTTCACATACGCCATTAGTCATATGTTAGTTATCAGTGTAAACGACGGAACAGGTCACCACTTTATTTGAAGGGGCACAAATGTGATGAAGTATGCTTAGTTCATCAGATCTATATGAAGAAGACATGAACATCATTAATAACTCAGAAGTCATGATGATTGAGATACCTTAGTTGATGCATTAATTAAGGTATTGTTCCTGCATTAAGTCATGCATGAGATACTATTAAACATTATACATTACTGATAGTTCATGAGTACTACATGAATGAATTCTTGCTTTTTCATGCATTAAGTTATGCATGAATTCATGATGATTCATGTACCCTTACCGTAAAGTGTTACCTTAAATTGTACTTAGGGGGATTAATACCCAGCAGACATTATGACAGAAGAGGTTTACATTTGGTGGGCCAACAGTAGCCTCCTGGATAATGTCCAGTAAATACCAGCTAATGGAAACACTGTCATTGTATTGGCTTGGGGTCCTGGGATTCGCGTGCGTTTTTTTTGTTTTGGTGGAACAACATAAACTAATTTTCATTTCATTTTGCTCTATAAAAGTGAAAGGAGCTGCAGATTCAGGTGATGATTCTCTGTGGTTTCGTAAACAAGTGTATGGCATGCCAATACAATCCTGAAGTTGAGTACAAGTACCTCTAACCAGGTTGGTTTGTACCTGGATGCATCTGTGGATCTGTGGTTTGTCAGGATGATAAAGCTCCTCTCTGAAATACTCTGAACCTTTCAAGTGCTCCGGCTGCAGAGACTCTGACCTTTGTGATGGATGCTCAGCTCGCCGCTGCAGCAGTGTTGGCATTTCCGCTCAAACCTGTGTGAGATACAAATGCTCCCTCAACTGAAGCTCATTATGCTGCCTTGATGAGGGATGTTATATTATGTAGATGTATTTAGTTTGTTATCTACTTAATTGTTTGCCGACAGAGGGCCATTTATATCAACACAGCTATAAAACCCTTTAACTAATGTTAAGCATTTATAAGCACTAAGTAAACATTTAATCCATGGCTTATAACTCACTATATTGTACAATTTCACCAGACCTCGTTATGTTGTAGGGAAAACATTTTGTAACAACTGGCAAACCTTTATATTTTGCATATGTTGCTAGAAACATACTTGTGTTTTTATTTAAGTCAGTTTATAGTGCACAATTGGCTGTAACTGTAATTGTGTGCAATGTTTCATAAAACAAAAACAAACAGAAACAAATTCCTTAGTATTTCTAGATATTAAAATAATCAGTGGAGGCTTATTTATAACAACGTTTTATATATTTTGAAACTATTTCAATGATTATTGTCATTTTATTGAATAATTATTTTCACATGCAAATGTAAATACTCAAATACACATATAAAAATGCTCACTGTCAGTTGCTAATGGTTCAAACAGTAAAACATTCTGTTGTTTGTATAATTGTTCAACAAAGATTAGAAGTTGCTGTGAAGAAATGAACTTCACGTTTATAGTACTTATTGTTTGTGTGTGGGTAACTTCAGAGAAACATTTCTGAGATAAGCTTTCACCTTCAGCAGCTCCGATAGCTGCATGTTTGTTTTACGGCACTTCTGGTAAAAATACAAATAATAATTTGTTTAAGAAGTCCTAGATTGCTTAAATCAACTGTGACATCCGCTGTGAAAAGATTTAGAAAATAAAAAATTGTAATAATGCTTACCCAGTGCTGAATAATAGCATATCCTGTTGTACAGAAAATCTAACCAGTGACTGCCAGTTGAATTATTTTAAGCAGCAACAGAAATTATTGAGTTATTATTAGCAATAATTTCACCCAGCTCTGATTGGGTGCAAAGAGAGTGAACGACAAAATGTCAAACTTAAAGCAGTCAGTGATACAAAGTATAGTATCCAGAGGAAATCAGTGGTTATACAAGTTGGGAAAAAGTGTGTCACAAGTAACAGCATGACCTCAAGAGAAGTGTCCTCGATACTGATCACACTGTAGAGTGTAAACCAATAACAACGCAGTGAACATCAGAAGATTCAAATAGATCACATTTCATTTTAGCCCTGTCCTCTTTGATCAAATGTCAAAAAGTTGTCTTCCTTTAACAGGGGACAGCAGCAGCTTCTTGCTTTTAAAGTCAAAGCAGAAAGATATTGATCAGTCTGATTGTTTGCATTCAGATATTTTGGCTTTGTCGGTCACCTGACCTGCACTGATTGTTCTCACCTGACCTGCACTGATTGTTCTCACCTGACCTGCACTGATTGTTCTCCCCTGACCTGCACTGATTGTTCTCCCCTCGTGTCATTCAATGGAAATGAAGACAGACGAGTATGCCACCCAGGCTCAGGTTCAGAACCTCAATTTACAAAGTGAATAGATTTCCTCCCTCAGAGACAGTTGAAAGGCCTGAAGTAGATTAATGAGGACACTTTAAATAAAATACAATGCAGATTTCAGACTTCAGGGTGTTTGAGATGAGAGAATTGATTTCTCTGCAGCATTACAGCCAATGTTATAGCTGCTCTTTGCTGAGGGTTTGGCTCAAAAGAGATGTATTATCTGCGCCAGTCGCATGCTGTAGTTGTTTTGGAACCATCTCGTACCCTGATCAAATCCAGCTGTGATTTAATGCACTACTATTTGCATGCTACTTGTTTTTTGTATCATTCTCTGTCTTTTCCATTGCATAAATTAGCATTCACCCCGAAAGATACAGTTAACAGTATCAGATCACTGTAACTGGTAGCTTACTAATATTCCAGACTAACCGAATCAAAATCAGGCCAAGAACGTGTGGTGGCAAAATAAATAAACACATACAAAAATAATAACGGAAACTAAATATAAAGAAATAATTTGCCTCTATCTGAGCTGTTATCTAGTTTTTATTCTATCATTTAGTATCCGTTTATGCCCATCTGTCTTTCAAACATTTTCACTTGAGAAGAGAAAATGTTGTGTCTTTGTTTCCGTTTGATTTACGACAATGATCTCTGGGTTTTTTTCTTCCGCTGGTTTCCATGGTGATCCAGATTTTCAAATGTAATGTTATCACTACAGGAATGGGAAGATATTGAGAAAATGATTAATGTGACAGTGTGGTAAAATCAAAGAAACCACTCTGGTCCCAGAAAAAGACACACAGCACATTTGTTGATTTGCCTATAGGTTGTTTTTTTTGGTTTGTTTTTCATGTGTGTTTTAAATTGAGCTCCAGGAATATTATTTATAATATGATTATAGACTCTACCGCTGTCACCACCGAAGTGACAATAACGCTCCAGGCGCTTTGTTTGATGAACTCAATGAGCACACGGCCTATGTGTGTTTTTCTCGCTGTTGATTTTCTCACAGCAACATTAAACATTTGGGGGAAGAAAAAAAAGAGATGGTCGTATATTTATTCTGAAATGGTGCTCGTGCTGCTTTTATTGTCATGATATTCAGTTGTCTATGGCTGTGTAGTTAATGAAGAGTGAAATGGACTGTCCTCTATATGCCTCTATATTTTGCAACATTAGTTTATACTTATACTGTAGATGTATAAAACAGTGTTATGCTACCTTTCATGGTTATTTTTCGACATAAGATATTAAAGAGATAGTTTGTATTTGTTTAGATGGGGGTTGTAAGAAGTACTTATCAAAAGTCAGTGTAATACCTACATTAGACAGACATCAACCCAGTTAGCAAAAACCAACAGGAGTACCAGTAGGAGGTAAAGCAATGTAGTGCTATGTGGGGCAGCAGCAAAACACATTTTAACTACTTAAAATGTTATCAGTTTAAGTTTGTGCTATATTGAGAATATTTACAATACTTTTCCTTGCTCTCAGATTTTCTGTAACTGTAGCCGTTATCTATGATATCTCCTGAAAGGCATCAGACTCCAAAGAGAAAATCAGTAATGTCACCTTAATTTGTGTTATTGTGTGACTTTGGTGAATCAGAATGAACATTTAAACACTGAAGTCTCACAACAACACAAACTGATCAGCACATGAAACTTTGGAAAGCGACATGTTGCCACAGTGTTTGAGTGTGTAAAATACAGCTTAATGCGTTTCTATCAGCTGCTATTGCTAACAATGGCTACAGCTAACCTGGCTAGAACTTGGTTTTCAGACTTGTTTTACTGCTTTAAAGCTCACATGTCTGACTTCTATTCCAAAAGAAGCCATTAACCTTTCACTACCAAGTTATAAGTCAAAGGTATTGCTGATTGGTATCAACATTTGATCTGTTAATAAGAGTGAGACATTTTATCAAGCATTGTTTTAATGTAAGCTAGGCTAACTTAGCTCATGGTAACGTTTCGCGGAATTAACGTTATAACAAAATATTATTACCTTGACTGCTAACAGCTAATTGCATCCTCATCAGGTGTAAAGCTACATAATACAACACATAACCAAGGAGTGCTTGTCTTCACTCCTAAATCCCCTTTTATAATATCTCAAGACAAATTGGCAAGCCAGCTACAATACTATCTGAATACAAAGTGAATCCCAAATCAACACATCAAACAGTCATTTTAACAGCGTCCTTAAAACAAAAACAAACCCTGAAAAATCACACAATCAGCCAACATATTGTTATTCAAAGCTTGTTGCACCAAAGTGTCACTTCATGCCTTTCACGGTTTCTATTTATTTCAAACTGATAGGTGTGTTGCTCTCTAGTGTGTCTGATTATAATTGCCTGTTTATATGAAACTGAGAATATTTAAGACTTTTTATATAAATATAAATAAATATAGGCCTATTATCTATTCAGAAAATAAAACACAGCTCTAACTGTAGCCTATATATTAAGTTAAGACAACCTTTCAAATTGAAAGTCATCGTTTGCAATATAAATGTTGTGCACCGTCAAAAGTGCTAGTCAATCATGTTTCATGTTTATTTTGTATTGTTTTTCACTTCCTGTTTTGTTTTTGTCACGTCTCATTTCAGGTCCCTTGACTCCCTTTCCTCATGTGTTCTCCCGCCCTCATCAGTATCAGCCCCGCCCCTGATTGTGTTCACCTGTGTCTTGTTGTTGAGTGTTTAAATTCCCCAGTCTCCCAGCGTTCAGTGTCAGTTCGTCTTGTCCTGTCCCCATGACAGAGCTATGCTCTTCAGCTCGTTTTGATTCAAAGCCTATGTTGGCTCCTGAAACTTATTATAAGTTTAGTTCCTCACGTTGTGAGTGATTTTCTGTTTTGCCTTGCTCAAACCTTTTTTGTCATCTCTTAAGAGTGATCTTCTTTTGTTACCTTTTTTGTGCAAATAAAGTATCTTAATTGTACTTTACCTTTGGCTCCCGGGTCGTGCATTTGAGTCCTTATCCTTGTGTAACCAAGTTCATAACAATAAATGCAAAATTATGAGATTATCTTCATGTTTTTTGTTCATTTATTCTGGTTAATTTGAGAGGCACTTTTATCAGATGCTTATTTCTCACACCGTCTGTTAGTTGTATTGTTAATACAATAATTATTAAGACAAAATAGGCCTCTTTCACCACAGAATTAAATTACAGTAAATTGTCAGAAAGGTAAAATTACTGTTTTATTTGTCTAAGAACACATTAGTGATGCCCATCATTTCTACTTAAATGGAGTTGATTTACTGCCATCTTTTTCCACATTTGTACACAGCACCGCACACAGTGAAATGAAGACTCTGCAAGTTAACCATCCTATTTGGGCAGCTTTTATATGTAAAAACGCCTGGGGAGCATTGTGGGTGTCTGTCACCTTGCACTTCGGGGCTCCTCAACGGTGCCCGGAAGTCAAAATGGCCCCTTTTAAAATTAATTTGTTCCCGGTTCCTAAGCCAAGTTCCTACTTTGGTTATTTTTCATTTATACTTTTGATGACATGTTATATTCGTATCGTCCTTGTGTGGTGTGAACTCTTACCTGTCCTATCCTGTGTTTCACTCTTATTGCTGTTCCACTATGACTGAATTTCCCAATCGGCCCATTAATAAAGGTTTAGCTATGTTATTGTACCTTGAAACTATTCCAGAAGCATGTTTCATCTGTAAAAGACTTGAGCCAACTCAAATCAAATTTCGCTTAATAATTCATCCGTGTTTCTGCACCCCCGCAGCACAGAGGAGAGTGCCGAGCTGTCTGCTCCTGACACTGATGTCAGTATTCTCATGCATTCTGGGTACACATGCCGGATGAGGGTGTTTTATCTTTTCTACACAGATAGCTGTCAGTTTTAAACAGTTTCAAGTCGATCAGAGTGACAGTGGGATGTAAAGGAAATAATTCCAGATAAAACTTTATAGCTGGCCATGGCCACCCTGCTAGCATGGCTAATATATTCATATTTTTTTTTATGAAAAAAGGCTAATTATTTTTGCAATTTTCTAAATTAAAATGACTGTGTGAATCTGCTGATGATTGTGCAAGCTTTTAAGAGGTCGTTTAGCAAACGTTATTCTCCCCTGTGTGTTCTCAGTTCATATTACCAGAGTGCTGCTGGGTTGATCATGAGATGTCAATTATCAGCCTCGCCCACGTGTGGGAACACGCACTGTGTAATTCACCTGCCGTATCAAAAGGAACAAATATAGCTGCTGTTGTTAAATCAATCTACCAACAAACATCCATCTTCACCCGATTTAAATTGTTTCCTTTCAGGCTCATCATTTCCTATCCACCTGTTTCCACTCAGTGTCTTTTTGTCCTTCGAGTGTTATCTTTGTCTCGTTCCTGTGTTTGTCATTACAGTATTTTATGATGTTTATTCCTCAGTTCTTTCAGCAGAGCTTCAATAAATCAGGGCAAACAGCGCATGTGTATGCAAACATTTCCTCTCATTTCAACATCCCTACCCCCATGAGCACTATTACATCATGTTGGCGAATTACTTCGTCACCACTATCATACATTTAAAATAGAAAGGGAAAAACTGGAAAATAAAAGTAATTTTTCGCTTTTTGATCACTTTTTGCAATCTGTTTAGTGTCTGTTGCAGTTTTGCAAATTGTTTTTATTTAAATGTGTTGTGAGGTTTTCTGCATATCATATTTAAATAATAAAACTTTCAAGTGATGCAATAAGTCTTGAATAAAACAGAACTTAATAACAACTTAAGTACAATCACATGATTTTTTTCCAATTATTTTAAAATAATGTTGTTGGTAGCAGTACTTGCAACTTCAGCCTTTAGGTTTATGTTTGACATTTTATTGATAAATTATACAATTAAGGATCTCTACCACATGCATTAAAAGTTATTACTTAACACAATTTCTAAAAATTCATGTTGAAAATAAAAAAACAGATATCAAAACACTATGTAACACTAACAGTCAGTTTGTACAGAAAGTGCATGCAATTTGAACCAAAATGTCCCTTAAATCTATTTAATCATATCCGCAAAAACCAAACAAGTTGGAATGTGCAACATGACGTTTTTCTAATGAAAAGATATGTATTCTTGAAGTCAGCAGCACTTCGGCATTGTAAATATTAATAATAATAATAATGCCTTTTATTTATATAGCGCTTTTCACAACTCAAAGACGCTTTACAGTATGAGGGAGGGTAGACAAACAAGGACAGGCAAACAAGTAAGTATAGTAAAATAAAAAAATAAAAAGGCAGTCAAGAGGAAGTTAATTGAGAGGGGGGGGCTTATGGGTAGACAAAGTTGAAAAGATGTGTTTTGAGGCGGGACTGAAAGACTGTGAGGGACTCAGAGTCACGGAGATCTTGGGGGAGGGAATTCCAGAGCCTAGGAGCTGCCACTGAGAAGGCTCTGTCCCCAAAGCTGCAGAGTGTGGATGTGGGAATGGATAGCAGTCCGGCTGCGGTGGATCTGAGGGACCGTGGGGGTTGATAAGGAGTGAGAAGGTTTGTGAGATAAGGGGGGGCCAGATGGTGGAGTGCTTTGTAGGTAAGGACCAGAATTTTGTAGTTGATGCGATGGGAGACAGGAAGCCAGTGGAGGTCTTTGAGGACTGGGGTGATGTGATGCCATGATTTGGTATGCGTGAGGAGATGTGCAGCTGCATTTTGAACCCGTTGGAGTCTGTTGAGGGATGTAGTGCTGATGCCGTAAAGAAGTGAGTTGCAGTAGTCAAGGCGGGAGGAAATGAAGGCATGGATTAGTCGTTCGGCTGCGGGGCGGGTGAGAGAGGGTAGGATTTTTGTAATATTGCGGAGGTGGAAAAATGAGGTTTTGACTGTTTGGCGGATGTGAGGTTCGAGGGAGAGGTCAAAGATTACGCCAAGGTTGCGTGCCTGATTGGAGGGGGAAACAATGGTGCCATCGATGGTGAGTGTTATGTTAGTGACCTTGCTGAGGGTGGATTTGGAGCCGATTAGGAGGAGTTCTGTTTTGTTGCTGTTCAGTTTGAGGAGGTTATGTTGCATCCAAGTTTTAATAGCTGTCAGACAGGAATCAATGTGGGTAAGGGGTGGGTTATGGAGGGATTTGGTGCTGAGGTAGTATTGTGTGCAGGAACATCTCATCTTGTCCTTCGAAGGCAAAGATGTGTTTTCATTGCAGCCTTTTCAGAGATCCACCATGTATAGAAGTGTAGAAGACTTTACAGCAGCTAATTGATTTTCTCCCTCCAACAGAGCAGATGGGCGGGAGCTGAGACGTCAGGAGGATAATATCGGCTGAGAGATCCACGGGTGTCGCCTCACTTTCCAGGGATGGAGATGACGGATGAGACGTGGGAAAACGGCAGCCTTGCCAGCCCCTCGCCGGGACTCCCCCTGTTCCTGCTCATGTTCAACAACAGCGATCTGAATTTTACACTGTTCAACAACACCAACTCCACTGCTGCACCCATCTTCTCGGGCCCTAGCGTGGCCGGGGTCCTCATACCGCTCATATACATAATCGTGTGTGTCATCGGCCTGGGTGGAAACACTCTGGTGATTCACATTGTGCTGCACTACTCGAAAATACAGTCAGTGACCAACATCTACATCGTCAACTTAGCCATCGCCGACGAGCTCTTTATGCTTGGTTTGCCTTTCCTGGCGGTGCAGAACACGTTGCATTCGTGGCCATTTGGCTCCTTCATGTGCCGCCTGGTGATGACCGTCGACTCCATCAACCAGTTCACGAGCATATTCTGCCTGACAGTGATGAGCATTGACCGATACCTCGCCGTAGTGCACCCCATTCGCTCATCAAAGTGGCGCCGACCTCGAGTGGCCAAAATGGTGAATGGCACCGTGTGGGCTCTTTCATTTCTCGTCGTTATGCCTGTGGTGATCTTTGCCAATATTCAGAAGGGGGGTGGTACGTGTAACATCGACTGGCCCGAACCGGCGAACATATGGAGCGCGGCTTTCATCATTTACACCTTTACAATCGGATTCTTCTGCCCTCTTCTTATCATCTGCCTGTGCTACTTGCTCATCGTCTTTAAAATCCGGAGCTCTGGAAAAAAAGTCCTTGCCACCTCCACCAAACGGAGGAAGTCTGAGAGAAAGGTGACGCGCATGGTTGTTATTGTCGTCGCCGTTTTTGTGTTCTGTTGGCTGCCCTTCTACGGCCTTAACATCATCAACCTGCTCGTGTCCCTGCCCCCTGAGTACCATGGGCTTTACTATTTTGTCGTTGTGCTTGGCTACGCCAACAGCTGTGCCAACCCTATTGTCTATGGCTTTCTATCAGACAACTTCAAGAGGGGTTTCAGGAAATCCCTGTGCCGCTCCACGAGAAAAGTGGAGAACCACGAGCCAATGGAGCCTCAGCCGGAGCAGAAGGAGGGCAGGGCGTGGCTCAAGCCCAGGGAGAGCCTGAGAAGGGGTCTCAGACAAGTGGAGTACGAAGAAGTGGAAGACATTTCGGAAATGACTGAGATCTACAGAATCGGCCAAAACGGCAACAGCAGCATTCCGCCTGAGAGCACACAGCCGCTGTTGTCCGATAAAGCAGCAACTCCGGGAGCAACGGATCTGTCAAGCCCGGACAAGAGGGGCAAATCTGGGGACGTGAAGGGAAAAGATTCTGCCAACGGCTCCACACTGACTGTACCGTTACTTCTCAACAGAAACCAAAATGGCAGCGTTAAACCTCTGCCAGAGGACGACTTGGAACAGAGCGCTTCACTGTAAATAAGCTACTTATAGTGTAAAATAAGGGCCGTATGTAACAGTATTAAGAGACAGTTTGTATAAAAGAATACGCATATATATATAAAGTAAACTTTAGAGACACTCAGATGCAGCTAAGTGTGTTTTGAATGAATGGACTCTAAGTTCCTTTAACATTAAGTTAAAGTTTTACCAAGATACAAAGTGTATCCCTGTATATATTGTGTACATATGCATGAATATGAATGTACAAAGTTGTGCCTTTATCACTTATACTACTACCAACTTTTTTCAAATGTAATTTGTTGGTGCCTGTACTTGTAGCCTTTTAATTCTATAATGTGACAAGATTCTGCTGAAACTTGACTGTTTTTAAGCTAATGTCAACCATGGCATGGCTAACACCTTTATTTACAATAGGAATCACATGCCTGCAATCCCATCTTTTACTAATTATGTGTATAGGAAACACAGGGTTATGGGGCACCTAAAAATTCCTAGCATTGTGTTTGTAATTTCAATGAAGCTTGTGTAGGTAGATGGATGTATAAAGCGTGGGTGAGGTTGTGGCAACTTGGCTGGTATGTTCAGTAACATTGGGCATATGACAGCAACAATTTATTTGTTGATTTTCCCAAATCACCAAACTCTCTTAAAAGGCCTGGATGTAACTGTTCATTTCAGCCCGATAAAGGAGATTTCCTATATCATTTTAGGCATAGAGTTTTTCTGACCAAATGTTTCCTTATTATGGAAATGAAAAATATAATTTAGTTATGAAATGTGTGGTATAAAAACATAATTTTCCAAGAGATGTGTTTACATGCCTTCACTTGATATAGAGTTCTCATTATGAACAGAAGCTTTTATGTTAATGACTGACATCCAGATGTTGATCCTGATGTATAGAAATCAATTGTAATTAAAGTGTTGTTGCTGAAATGTGGTGACTGTTGTAAAGGTTGTTGTGTATAATAATAGGTTGGCACTCATCTTGTAGCACATTAAAACCTTAGACAATACATGTTGTTGTTCTGATTGCAGATCAAGATGGACTGAAAAACATTTTTGCTTTAATTAATTATATTGATTTTTTTTTAAAAACACATAATTTCCTGCATACAATACAATATAATACAATACATACCTGTACTACAACATATAATATAACAGGTATTTCTAAAACAAATGATTTGTAATAGCCTGTACAACATTGTCAGAAATTAAAAGTTAATAATCATTTTCTTATCCTAAGAAACAAGGGTTATACTTAATTTGGCTGATAAACTATTTTAAGAATGTCCGTTATCACGTAAAACAAACAGTTCAGTTTACAGTTCATATTATTTTATCAGGACACATTAAGGAACTCCAGGCTACATTGGCTGGCTGCCTGACAAACACAAATCCTTTTTTTTTTTAAAGAAATAATTAACAAAGATGTCATTTTGAAAAATGGTGACAAATCAGTGGTGTGTGTGGGATTTTTTTTACTTGGGGGGACGCTATTTTAATTAGGGTCATCCCAAACAAATGCACACAAGTGCGCATGCGCGCAGTGCACTCACAAACGGGCAGACGGGTCCACAGAAACTACCGGCATGCTTTAGTCCTACTTTAGTTACTGCTAGCTGCAAAAGCAGACGGCGCTGTCCGCTACCACACACACATCGACTCAAACCATGGACACACAGGCACATAAGTTTACATAAACAATTTATAGGCCTAAATTGCATGAAGCTACAGTATTGCAAACTAGCAAGACAGTCCTCTCTCCTCTCTCTCTCTCTCTCTCTCTCTCTCTCTCTCTCTCTCCTCTCTCTCTCTCTCCTCTCTCTCTCTCTCTCTCTCTCTCTCTCTCTTCTCTCCCCTCTCTCTCTCTCTCTCTCTCTCTCTCTCTCTCTCTCTCTCTCTCTCTCTCTCTCTCTCTCTTCCCACTTTCAAATCTATTCAAAACTCATAACAAACAAAAGTCCAAAGTGTCCTGAAATTAACTTATAAATAAACAAAACGAAAAATATAGCCATACTTATGCAAACAACATTGAATCTGGACTTGACATTATTCTGATTAGGCCTAGCCTACATTGCAAATAAGCAGACAGCGCTGCTTTTCACACACACATAGAGGAACGTTGCTAGCGCAGCTAACGTGCACGTTAGCTAGCATTATCCACGTCTTTAGGCGGCTCTTCTGATGATGTATTACTAGCAGCTTCACTTGTAGCTTCGGTGCTGCTAGCCTCTTTCTTCTTGTGAATTATATTCTTTTTAGAAAATAAGTCAAGTAAAACATGTTAGCCTGCCATTATAGAGCTTTTTCGTTAGTGTTCTTGAGGGAAAGAGCTGCCGCAAAATCGACGGGCGCGGCGAGCTGGCTCACCGTGGGTGTGTCAGTGACTATGGTCAGTGACCGCGGGGTCAGTATGAATCATACTTTAAGGAAATCGTTTTTATTTTTTATTTTAATTACTGTGAAATGTATTATGTTTTCGTCATTATTACAACAAATACACACTTGCAACTGATAACACTGGCAATGATTTTATATTTATTAGACTTAAAAAAAAGATCATGCTCCAAATAAGTGGGGGTACGGCGTACCCCCGCGTCCAACGCCCACTACACCACTGGTTACAATCAAAAGCAGAATAATTTGTAATATTGTTTTTTCAATTGAAAAGTTATTTAAGAAAAAAAGGGTTTTCTTAGGAGATTCACAGAGCTTCATTTTAATCTAGGTGACATGGCTAACTTTATATTCTCAGATTTTTATGCAAGTTTAATGCAGTATTTATTGTCCCACTGAGTTTTCTAAGTTTATGTTATTCTGTTCTTGTTCTCCACTCAACTCCACTCTACACAATTAAATTAATGTAAAGGTTAAGATACACCGTTAATTATCCTCTCAGGTAAATGTATCTACCAAGCACATATAAAGTAATTAAAATAAGCTCCACTTTTTCCAGCTGCGACATTAAAGTGAAGAGCACATAACAAGTCTAAAAATACTTTAACTGAAGTGGGCCGAGCTGCATGATGAGTGCTTTTACTTGTGTTGCTTACATCTTATGTTGATGCTTATACCAGCATACTTTTACACTATGTTAATGGTCCTTTTTACTCATTAAGTAAAGGTTCTCCGTCATCCACCACTTTTGGCACATTTTACTGTGACATCTACATTTATTGACAACACACGTTTTTAAAAATATATTATACTCTCCACCATTCATCAGAAACTGTCCTCACAGCCGTTCATTCATGAGTGTGAACCATAGGTGTGAACCATAGGTGTGAACCCACCACACGTACATTGAGCTGGCTGTAGATACAGTGAAACGGGGTGTTGCTGCTGCTCTTCAGCCCACGCTCCCCTCCTGCAAAGATATGCTGAGGAGGAGCATCAGATCTTCATTAAAGGCACATTAAAAAAATATTTGTTTGCCTGTATTTTATTTGCAAAGCCCTCCGGAGGGGTTTGGCGATAACGGAGATTTGTTGAGATTGTGGAGCTGTTTGCTCTTCTCTGCATGTAAGATGTTTGTGTGTGTTGTTGATCTATAAATATTGAGCTGTGGGTTCCCAGACTCCCCTCGGCGATAACCCACCTGTGCTAACAGCACACAGCGAGGTGATAGTCAGCCAGTGACTCAGCATGCTTCCCTGCCCACAGAAACACACCCACTCACAATATGGTCAAGTTAACGCTAATAGATCATTGTTCCCTTTTTTTGTCAGGAGAAACCATGGAAACTCTGTGCAAAAACGGCATACCGACCCTTATCGAACATTAATGCTTCCCTTTAGGGTGGGATTACAAGTCTTATTTTATTATGGGGCACATCTATAGTGAAGTGTATCAGGTGCAAGTGGAAATTGAAATCTTAATGGAGAAGTGAAAATATTGGCAATTAAGTGCAATGGTTTTTTCCGCAACATTAAGACGTTTTCCCCTTGAATTGCAAAATGTAAAAAAAATTCTCATCTGCAGAAGGTATGCCTGGCCCTGATACTTTCACATTGAAACACACAGTGATGTTAATTAGCACAGTGTTATTAGGAGGCATGAAGAGTTTCATCCCACTGGTCTTTATTACTTTCATCCCTCACTGAATTTTGAATTGTTGTTCTTGATTTAAATGCAGGAAGAGTTTCCCAACACACACACACGTTAACCTCATAAGAAATTAAAACGATTCTAATTTGTATTTGTATTCTGATGCAGGTTGATTTTGTACATCACATAAACTGCATTGTGTTCATTTGTTTGTTTTTCTCATAATTGTGCCACTCCAGTTTTAATATTTTGTTGCTTATGGTGTTTTTTTACCTTTGGACAGAGCCATGCTAGCTGTTTCCAATCGTTATGCTAATATTAGCTAAATGGCTTCTCTTTTGAAGAGGCCCCATTATGCTTTTGGGGTTTTCCCTGTCCGGTAGCGTGTATAGGTTTTTGTGCATGTAAAGGGTCTGCAAAGGCTAAATCCCAAAGTTTCTCTCCCTCACCCTGCGTGAAATGCCTCCATTGGACTCCTTTGTTTACTTCCGTAACAAGGGACATCACTATGGCCCTTTCTCATTTCTCTAACTCCCCTCTTCAACTCCCCTCCTCGACTACTATCCTCAAGACTTAGTCCCGCCCACAGGAGATGCGAACGGAGGAGTCAAGGAGGGGAGCCGAGGAGAGAGGAGGGGAAGCAGCAGGTGGTTAGAGAAATGAGAACTCCTCTCCTCTGAGCGGTCATTTTAAAGAGACGTCCATTAATGATGACAGGAGGCACAGCAGCCCTCTGTCTGATGGACAGATGTGTTCATGACGACTTAACCGGCCTGCTCTCGTCTATCCCACATGCTCCACTGAAATCCAACATCTAGTTTCAGGTGGCCTGTGGAACTGCCAGTCAGCTGTTCCTAAGGCTGACTTCATCTCTGGCTACGCCTCCCTCCAGACCCTGGATTTCCTTGCTCTCACTGAGACCTGGATTACTCCATTCAACACATCCACCCCAGCAGCTCTCTCCACAGCATATTCCTTCTCCCATACACCCAGACCCACTGGCAGATGAGGTGGCACTGGTCTCCTGCTCTCTCCCAAATGGAGCTTTTCCCTCTTCAAGCTACCTAACTTCACTCCTTCCACCTTTGAATTCCATGCCGTCACAGTAACCCATCCTATACAATTAACCATTGTTGTTCTCTACCGTCCACCAGGCACCTTGGGGGACTTCTTGGAGGAATTAGATAATCTCCTCTCACACATCCCTGAAACTGGCCCTCCCGCTGTACTTCTCGGAGACTTCAACCTCCAGACAGGGAAGATAGACGAACTAACATCTCTGTTAACAGCCTTTGCTTTCTCACTGTCTCCGTCCCCACCAACTCATAAAGCTGGCAATGTCCTTGATCTCATATTCTCAAGGAACTGCGCTACTTCTAACCTCTCTGTAAACCCGCTCCACACATCCGATCACTTCTTCATTTCATTCTCTCTACCCCTTTCCAAACATAACAAACTAATCTCTTCTCATCCTGCACCTGTCCGCCGTAACCTTCGTTCCCTCTCCCCCTCTACCTTTGCCTCATCGGTGCTCTCAGCCCTCCCTTCCTCTAACTCGTTCCAACTCCTGCCTCCAAACTCTGCTGCAGAAACTCTCCTCTCTACTCTCTCATCCTCTCTGGACTCTCTCTGTCCTCTCACATCTCGGCAGGCTCGTCAGTCCCCTCCTGCTCCCTGGCTAAATGACGCACTGTGTGCTAATAGAACCGTCCTTAGGGCAGCAGAGCGGAAACGGTGGAAATCCAAACACCGTGACGACCTCCTAACCTATCAGGCTCTCCTCTCCTCTTTCTCTGCTTTGATCTCTCAGGCAAAAAGCACTTTTTTTTCAAGATAAGATCCAATCTCCTATTCCAATCCCAAAAAACTATTTTCCATCTTCTCCACCCTCTTGGACCCTCCCCCAAAGCCCCTCCCCCCTCCTCACTTCTGTCAAGCGACTTTGTTAACCACTTTGAAAAAAAGGTTAATGATATTCGCTCTTCTTTTACTGACTCACCTTTACTCACCGCTGGGTCACCAGACCCTCCTTTCACCCACACACTAACCTCCTTTTCCCCTCTCTCTCCAAGTGAGGTTCTTACCCTCATTACCTCTGCCCGCCCTACCACCTGGCCTCTGGACCCTATCCCTTCAAACCTCCTTCAGACTATCGCTCCTGATATTCTACCGTTTCTCTCCCATTTAATCAACACTTCTCTAACTTCTGGTCACTTTCCAAACAGTCTCAAGGAGGCAAGAGTAAACCCTCTCCTAAAGAAACCCACTCTCAACCCGTCACGTGGGTTTGCTATCCTGGCTCCTAAATGGTGGAATGAGCTCCCCATTGACATCAGGACAGCAGATAGCTTACACACCTTCCGGCGCAGACTGAAAACTCATCTCTTTCGACTCCACTTCGAGCGATAGAACTATTAACAAAGCACTTATATACTAATAAAGGGCTGGCTTATCTAAAGCCAGTTGAGTAGCACTTGAAATGTTTTTGCTCTATGAAACCTGATGTACTTATATGATTCTGTTTTCTTCAAGTTTGTATTTTGTTGGTCGAACGCACTTATTGTAAGTCGCTTTGGATAAAAGCGTCAGCTAAATGCAATGTAATTGTAATAATTGTAATCCTGTTGGACCTGTCTGCTGCATTCGACATGGTGAACCATCAGATCCTCCTTCACACTCTCCAAGAACTTGGAGTTTCAGGCTCTGCACTTTCCCTCCTCACCTCATACTTCAAAGACCGTACCTACAGGGTAACTTGGAGAGGGTCCGAGTCCGACCCTTGTCAATTAACTACAGAGGTCCCTCAGGGCTCTGTTCTTGGTCCCCTCCTCTTCTCCCTGTACACAAACTCGCTCGGATCAGTCATTAGCCCGCATGGTTTTTCATACCACTGCTACGCTGACGACACCCAATTAATTCTGTCCTTTACCGCTCAGAGACCCAGGTCCTCGCACGCATCTCTGCTTGTCTAGCTGACATCTCTCAGTGGATGTCTGCTCATCACCTCAAGCTCAACCTTGACAAGACTGAACTGCTTTTCCTTCCGGGAAAAGATTGTCCCACTCTTGACCTGACAATCAACATCGGCACCTCTGTTGTTTCCCCGACTCAGACTGCAAGGAATCTGGGTGTGATCCTAGATAACACAACCCGGTATCACGGCAAGACGTGAACATGTGACGATTTACCATGCTGGGAGACGTGAAGATGTCACGATTTCGTCCCTTCAAACGTGACAGTTACACGGTATTGTTAACCCATGTTAACCAGTGGAGAAATAACCGGAAATGCCAAGCAAATGCTACCCCGACGTAATGATTTATTTTTTAATAGCCACACTCGACTACGCCGATTTTCTTGTTGCCCCAGCTGGTCGACACCTCTTTTAGCAGAAACAAAGGCTACATTAATGTATTAAATTGATGTTAATCCATGCGTGTAGATGTGGAATTAACAGACGTGACGATGTGCAATTGAGTTGCCAAGCAACAGCTTCGGTTCATGTTAATTTACAAACTCTTCAACTACAACCGTAGTTATATTTAAAAACATGTTAGAAGGTCTCACAAAATACTTTAATGCAAATTAAAATGTAAATGTGAAGGAATGTGTGTATAACAAAATACATCGGTGATAAACGAAACCGGAAACAGACGTAGGTAAGATGGTTTAGCCGCAATGCATGCTGGGATTTGGTGTTTATGTGATGTGAAATCTGAAAACGTTTTTTAAAAATACAATAATACTTTATTCCGAGTGTTCTTGCTTTTCTCTTTGAAAGTCATCACATAACGGCATTGTAACACACGGTTCGGCTGCATGAAATATTACATATCTGCCGTAGTTCTTTATTTATAGAGCCCTGATGAGAAGACTTCTGGACAAACAGGAGAACTGCCGCCAAAACTGATAACGTGACGTGGATCATAAATATATAAGCAATTAAACAACATCTTACATTTACTTACTCGCCTGAAGTCGGACAGCTCGGAGTCCATGCTCGGAGTCGGCTTCGTCTTCTTCTTCTTCTCTCCGGAGTCGGCTTGACTCGGTTTGCATTTATAAAGAATGCACACATGTGTTTAATCGTTAATGTCAGATATGTACTAAGTAAATACATTTGTTCCTGCTCAAGATTAGATTCAACTTTATTGTTATTGCACATATTACAGGTACTGAGACAACGAAATGCAGTTTAGCTTCTAACCAGGTGCAACAAGCAGTAAAGTGAAAAGTAATGTACACAATCTACAGAATAAAATATAGAATGAATTGAATGATGAATAAACAGTGAGGGGTATGAATACACTAGATATACACAGCAGCCTGAGAGCAGTATGAACAGTGTGTATGAATATGCTAAGATATATAAAGTATGAAAACGGTAAGCAGTGCAAGTATAGTATAAAATATATAGATATTAATTTCATGATAAACATTGTGGAACGATGATGAAAATGTGAACGGAAGGGGCGACGTAAAACTGACACAAAACAACAACAAACTTTTGCCGAGCCAATTGGAGAGTTTCATCAGCAGCACGGGGTAAAAACCACCAATGAGCGCTCAGCTCGAGATACCAGCGAGTCGTTTCCCATCAAGCATTTCGCTTCCGCAGCCCGTGGAGAGGAACTGCGCCGACTCGCCGCGCCTCGCTCTCAAGGCTGCGGGCGTCTTTGTCCCGCGAGATTTCAACGTCTCATGTAGGCGAGCCTCCAGAGCAAGTCGGACAAAATGACTAACCATCATGCAACGCACGAGCAAGACGTTGATCGCAATTGCGCAGGTCTGCGCAGGTCTCGCTTGTCTCAAACAAGCCTAGTGTCTCCTCGGTTAGAGCTCCTCCAGAGAGCCTCCTCGATGCTCGATGCTCGGTCCTCGAAGTGCATTTAGAGATGTCCTTCAACATGGCGCGCTGAAATTCATTTCCGGGCCACTACCAGAGGACCGAGGAGTCGAGGAGGGGAAATTTTAGTATTGAGAAACCTCTATTGTACGTGATAGGCTAAGGGGCGGGACATCTAGAACTAAAAACTAAAAGCAAGTTTTGTGTTTGTACACAGGACTTTTACCTTTTGCCAATCACTTAAACAAGTGAAATAATGACTATAAAAACTAATTCGATGTAATATATTATAGCAGGTTGCCTTTATTATGGAAAAAAAGTAATGTTACAATCAGCAAGCCGGTAAACCCAAAGTACAGTTAAGGCTGATGAGAATTTTATTATTTTTACAGGTGTTGGAATTTTCCAAAGTATTTAACCTGTTGAAAGTTTCATGGGACTAAAGCAGTGCTTTAAGCACCGGCTCATCTCAAACTCCTCTTACTGTCGACCTGTAAATGTGACGATGTACAAAATCCAGAAATGATGAGTCATCAAGATATGAAACAGGTTCTGCACACGCTGCGAATACCATCTGCAGTTTGCTCCAAATATCCCTGAAGGACGACATGTGGGTGTGTTTGATATGAGTCACAATGCAGCAGGTAATGATGCAACAAAGGAAATTAAAAAAATGGAACACAAAGATAATTTTAGCTGTCAGTTAAGGTCAGTGGTTTGTCAGGGTTTAAGAGAAGAGATAATTGCAAATGTTGAATAAGACCAGATGTGCAAAGATGGCAGAATCATTCATCATCAGACAACCAGTTCCCTGCAGTGGATCTGCACCGTACGGAAATCAATCAATCAATCAATCACACACACACACACACACACACACACACACACACACACACACACACACACACACACACACACACACACACACACACACTCACACAATACGCATAATTTGTATTTGTATCTAATATTTAGAACATAATTAAGACATTTGATTTCCTTTGCAGCGTCTTGAGCAAAGTTAGTTTCTAAAAGTTGTCAAAAGCATTGACAATTTACCCTAAAACATGTTTGGACTGATGTCCCACCTTCTCCAACCCATGCTGACATGCTGAGGGTATTAAACTGCAACTATGAAAGGAAAACAAGTTCACAAACAAATTTAAAAATGTATATTATCATAAATATGCAATAAATATAATAATTTTATAATATAAAATAATCTTGCTTCAATGTTGGTATTATGTTATTCTTTCTTCATATTATTATAACAGTTTTTCACTTTTACACTTATTCTTGTTTTTCATCCTTTTTCTCCCTAACAACTATTTTTTGTTTGATTTTATTTTGAAAGCATTTACCGGCAGTGAAATAGTACTGCATTGAGTGTTCAGGGCCCTCCTGTAGTCATACTAGAAACTGCAATAGTACATCCAAAATAACGAATAACGGTTACAATACAAGCATAATTTATTTAAATAATAACATCTAGAACCAATTATTAGAATCATTATTTCAATTGTTATTTAAAGCATAACTACGGAAGAGGATTAGGGCCACATGACTTTTTTTTTGGGAGGATTTGAAAAAAAAACGGTTTTTTTGTTTTGAGAAAAAAGTCAGAATTCTCAGAACAAAAAAACATAATTTTTTTGGGAGAAAAAAGTCAGAATTCTGACTTTAATCTCAGAATTCTGACTTTTTCCTCAGAACAAAAAAACATAATTTTTTTGGGAGAAATAAATCAGAATTCTGACTTTAATCTCAGAATTCTGACTTTTTTCTCAGAATTCTGACTCTAAAGTCAAAATTGTTTTTTTCCCAACAAAAAATATTTCTGAGAAAAAAGTCAGAATTCTGAGATTAAAGTCAGAATTCAGAGAAAAAGGTCAGAATTCTGAGATTAAAGTCAGAATTCTGACTTTTTTCTCAGAACAAAAAATAATTAATGTGGCCCTAATCCTCTTCCGTACTACAACAACAACATTTTGGTTTTGGGAAAAATGTGGTACTGAGTTGTTTTAATAACAGTTTTCTGTTTATCATGCAGATTTGCTGGCCTCAAGCGGTCACACTATGGTACTACAATATATTAACATGAGCATTAAATTAGATGTGATAGCGTACATCCGGTGAACTGTCAAAAATAAAATTCACAGACAGAGCGGTAGTTGCGCACTGTGACCACCGGAGGGCAGTATTTCAATTAAATTCAACATTTTTTTATTAGCATGTCATCTGAAAGACAATACAAATAATTTAACCAAATAATAATATTTATATTATTAATAATAAAACAATTATAAATAATATTAATAACAATAAATTAGTAAGTAATATAATTAATGAATAATTGAACCAGGGATGATATAAATAGGATATAATGTATTCTATACACAACAACAGAACATGTACAGATACTGAAATACAATAACTTCATTTTCAAATAATTTAAAGACATGTTTCTTGTAGGGATATACAAAATAGCTAATGATTTGTAAAAATAACTGGTTAGTACATTTATAAAAGTCCATTTGCTACAGGTTTGTTTCCCTTGTTGTAGCAGTAAGAGACAGTATATCAACACGTCTTTCAGTCTTTTGAATTCAGGGTAATTTTTTACACCAATATGTTACGTTTTTGTCAACGTATAATATCATTATAATCAGCATTACGACTGCTGCACTCGTAACACCACAGGAAGTAGCAGCCAGTTTCTGCTTTACGGCAATTTGCTACTTCCTTTCACACCGGCGCTCCGTCGGGCATTTACACCGTTTGAGAACCGGCTGGATTAAAAGTCCGATTGGGTGTAACATCATTAACGGTATGATTACAGTAAAACATTATCACACAGTTTAGAAACGAACGTTTTCAGTCGTGTTTTAAGATAAACCCTTGCTGTCGCTTTTTATTTGTTTAGGGCCTGAACACACCCTTAGCTTAGCATAGTTAGCGGCCACCTGGCGATATGACTAGCATGTAGCTCCGTTAGCTCACCGAATAATGGGTTAGTGGAAATAAGAACCTTTATCAGAAGAAAGTTTGGGTTTCATTCTTTGATAATTCAATGAGTTATTTCCCTGAAATGTGCCTCGTCCTTCAATCGAAATGTTTCATATAACCAATATATATACCATGTTATTTGTTATCAATGTTACGCTTCAAGTTAAGCTAATGCTAAGATAATGTTAGCTAACGTTGCCAGATGTCAGCTGATCGATAAAATATGCTGCTACAAATGTACAAAATAAAAATGGTGGAAGTAATGAGGTACACTGTTACTGTTACTGTACTTAAGTACACTGTTGAGATGCTTGTACTTGTCTCCAATATACACATTGGGGCCTCTGTGATATTATTAGAAAAACCTTCATACTGATAAACGCAAAAAATGTACATTTTATCGAACAATAAACATTCTATTTATGCTCTAAATGCTATTATCTTTTTTATTTTGGTGTATTATCTTGTGGTTTTGTCATTGGTGCCACTTTTAGCTATAGGTAAAATGTGATAAACACAATAGATTATATTAACAATGACTAAGTAATGATTGAAACGTAATCAGCACCATTACCTATAGAGGAAACTGTTGAAGCTTAAGGTGCCCGTTTGATAAATATAAGTTTCCTGTCTAACAGGTTGTTGATGGCTCAATGAGGACTAGCCCACTGCGCAAGCTGATCAGTGCCTATGTGTTTTAGTGCATTGCTGGAGAAACCTGTGCTGCTCATTTCCTGAGACCCTGTGCTTGTTAACACTTTGATGCTATGTATTGTATTTATTTATCTGGCCATCATTTAATGAAACTATGGTTCACAGAAATGTCTTCTCCACTCCGACTTCAGGTCATGGCGAAGTTCAACGCCCCCGTGATCCAGGACAATCCGTCCGGATGGGGTCCCTGTGCGGTCCCAGATAAATTTAAAGACATGCCCTACCAGCCTTTCAGCAAAGGAGACCGTCTCGGAAAGGTTAGTTTTTAACATCAAAGAAAGTGTTTCACTCTAAGAAGCAGGTTGTGTTCAGTTTCCTCACAATGCATTTCTCTCGGTCAGGTTGCTGACTGGACTGGAGCCACTTATCAAGACAAGAGATACACAAGTGAGTAAAACTGCTGTCCCGCCAAATGTACCTCCACCTAACTTTCAATAAAGTGTCTTTCACTTCAGATGTTAGGAAAAACAAAAGTTGATTTCTCATGTATATATATGTTCTTCAGATAAGTATTCCTCTCAGTTTGGAGGCGGTAGTCAGTACGCCTACTTTCATGAGGAGGACGAGACGAGCTTCCAGCTGGTGGACACGGCCAAGACGCAGAAGACCGCCTACCAGAGGAACCGCATGAGGTTTGCTCAGGTAAACCAGACCGCAGAAACATTGAATGTTGCCTCATGTATTAAAATGTAAAGGTTGTGAATTATATTTGAACCGGCCCATAACATGTCTTTTTGTGTCAACAGAGGAATATGCGCAGGGAGAAAGATCGCAGGAACATGACTCAGTTCAACATGCAAACACTCCCCAAGAGCGCCAAGCAAAAGGAGAGGTGAGAAATGTACAATGTTAGCTGATGTTATTGTTGGAAGAATGATCCCATTATGGTATTAACCTCCCATTTGTTTTATTGCAGGGATCGTATGCGCCTGCAGAAGAAGTTCCAGAAGCAGTTTGGTGTCCGTCAGAAGTGGGACCAGAAATCCCAGGTTTCCATCGGTTATTCCAATTTGTTACTGCATTAGAGCTGCGAGCGCTACTCATCGGTCGATTAGTCGTTTGATCATTTCTCAGCCTTTATTTTAATAGTGTGAATCGTTCTTTTTGGTGTCAAATTGTTGATGGCAGAACATTTACTTCATTTCTTTGATACATTTTGAGGAGGCAACGCCTATTGATCCTTCTGTGTAGGGCTTTGTCAACATGGGTGTTAACATTTGTTCTTCCCATACCACCTTCCCCCCCCTCTCGTTTCTTCCTCCTCTGTGCACATACACTTTGAGGCCCAGCTGAAGCCCCGAGACTCCTCTGTGGAGGTGAGGAGCGACTGGGAGGTGAAGGAGGAGATGGACTTCCCCCGACTGATGAAGATGAGATACAACGAGGTGGCTGACCCCGAGGACATGTAAGTCTTCTTTTTTGCACTTTTGATTCTATTTCAACACATTTTCTCTGCAGATAAAAATTGGGTGGAGTATTTTACAATTTGTAGAATTCCAGTGGTAAGATTGTTTTCTGACTTCTGTTGTGATAAGCTTTTCAAAAACATACATTTCCCTCTGGTCAAAAACTATTGTCCAATTGCTGCACACAGAGGCTCATTTACAGGAGTAACGCAAATAACACACTGTTTTGCCCTGAGATTGTCTGCTAGCATTACAAAATGTTTTACGGAAAAAATAACCTAATCTGATGAATCCATTTATTTACATTTAGGATTTTGTTTAAAGATTTAAAAAATCTTTTTTGAGGTGATATGACAGACACACCATTTTTTTGTTGCAGTGAGTGCTGCGGGGCGTTGGAGCACTACGATAAGGCCTTTGACCGGATCACCACCCGCAATGAGAAGCAGCTGAAAAGCATCAAGAGGATCTTCCACACCGTCACCACCACTGATGATCCCGTCATCCGCAAGGTGCGCACATTTGACCATTATCAGCTGATACAGTAAACAAACAGTGCTTTTCTTTTACGTCAACATACATTCTCCTGTTCTCCTTCTAGCTGGCTAAGACTCAGGGTAATGTGTTTGCCACCGACGCCATCTTGGCGACCTTGATGTGCTGCACACGCTCTGTCAACTCCTGGGACATCATCGTGCAGAGAGTGGGCAACAAGCTGTTCTTTGACAAGAGAGACAACTCTGACTTTGGTGAGAGGTCTACTGACACCGGGGCTTTCACAAAGATATCTCAATTTACTCTTGACAGATTTGGTTACTTTTCAGATGACAGTTTTTCCTCTCCTTACTGTCCAGTAAAGATAACTTAGTCCAGATGTGTAAACTTAAGAATACTTTAAAAAGCTGTTTAGATCAGCTGTGAGTTGTATGGCCACAAAGCTGAGCATGGGGCAGTTTCTTCTGAAAATACATCAACAGTTTACTTCTAACAAATAAGGGGTCAAATAACATGATGAAACACACAGGAAGCTTTTAGTCCACAATCATTACGTTCACTTAAAGTACTAAAACTACACTTTTATGCACATTTTTTTAATACCTTTTTTCATAATTTGAATACGTTTGCTAATAATACTTGCATACTTTTAAGACCAAATGTCTTGCCGGAGTTTTACTTGTAGTAGAGTAATTTTACCGTTTTGTATTAGTACTTTGTAATGAGGCGAAGGATCTGAATACTTCTTTCTGTACTGTATTTTAACCTGCCTGTAACCGCTGCTCTCAGATCTGCTCACCGTGAGTGAGACGGCCAATGAGCCGCCGCAGGACGAGGGAAACTCCTTCAACTCTCCTCGTAACCTGGCCATGGAGGCCACGTACATCAACCACAACTTCAGCCAGCAGTGTTTACGCATGGTGAGAACAATGTAAAGCCATTACCAGAGTCTCTGCTAAGCTAGTCAAATCCTTCTGTCTGCAGTGAGAGGTTTCTATACAGCTATAAAGGGGAAATGAAAATGTGTAATGCATTTTAAAAAATGAGGATTAAAACATCAAACTGAGGTTCGAACACTAGCATTTATTGGGCTTTTGGGCTAATATACGTAAACTTGTTTTTGTTTGTTTCATTTCATTTAGTAGTTAAAATTGTACAAATTAAGTTATGTAAAAAGGTTAGGTGATATAAGTATAATAAGCATTTGGTCAGAATAAACCTGCCTTTGTTAATATTTAGATGTATTGTTTTGGAGTTGTATCCCTTAAAAAGACATAACTAAACTGGGTTCTGTTTTCATTTCTCCAGGGTGGAGAGAGGCACAAGTTTCCTAACCCCAACCCGTTTGTGGAGGAGGATACGGACAAGAGTGAGGTGGCCTCTGTTGCCTACAGGTATGAACGCAAGATAGATGAACTATGTTTACGTACACTATGTACACGTCATTGGACGTAATAACGGCTTCCTTTTTTGTTCTTTAGGTACCGTCACTGGAAGCTCGGGGAAGACATCGACCTGATCGTCCGCTGTGAGCACGACGGAGTGATGACCGGCGCCAACGGAGAAGTGTCCTTCCTCAACGTCAAGACCCTCAACGAGTGGGACTCCAGGGTAAGAGGCAGCGGGAGTTCTTTCAGGAGCAGAGGATTTGTTTGTCTCGACATGATTTAAGTCTTTTGCAAAGTCATGAGCTGCTTTTGGTTTAGTTTATTTCACAACAAACAAGTACCATATGAATTAGTAAGCAAGAGGCCAGTAAGTGCCAGGATGTCCGCACTGTTGGAGGACTTAATTACTGAGGACTGACTTATGATATACTTATAACAAATACAAACGGTTGCCACAATCTTGTGTAAAAAGACAATTAAGAAATAATCCAGCTGCTCTTTAGTGAAATAAGAAGTGTTTTTGTTATATTTATAATAAAGATACTTCCAAAACTTGTGTTAAGAAATGAAATCCTGACTCATCCTTTGAAGCAAGAGTATCAAGCATTAATGTCAGTTGAATTGTTGCTGATGTATCTGCTCCGTCTCGTCCTCAGAGCTGTAACGGGGTGGACTGGCGTCAGAAGCTGGACTCTCAGAGGGGAGCCGTGCTGGCCACTGAGCTGAAGAACAACAGCTACAAGCTGGCCCGCTGGACCTGCTGCGCCATGCTGGCCGGGTCCGAGTACCTCAAACTGGGGTGAGGAACACACACCATTCTATCCTACTGAATATATGGAGGAGTCTGTATGCATATCCTCCCTCTTGCCTCTTATGAACATTTCAATTTGCACATACAAAAATGTTCTAATCTTGAACTATCAAATGTTTTTATTGCGCTAAGCTGAGTAGGAAAGGTCGGTGCACGGATGAAAGCAATGTGACAAAGTGCAACGGAAACACATTTAGCAAATAAATGAAGAGCATCATTTATTTGTACGTTTTATTGTTATTAAATCAGAAAAACACTGCCTGAAACAAACCACTATACCTGTGCTTTGCGTCTATGATACAAACTAATGTCTTAGGGACTCAGTTAACTATATAGAGACAATAAGCCCAAGCTTCAGCAGACCATAGTGTGTGAGAGCGTGCACTGACTGCCTCCCTCTCTGTCCTTCAGGTACGTGTCTCGGTACCACGCTAAGGACTCGGCCCGTCACGTGGTGCTGGGAACGCAGCAGTTCAAGCCCAACGAGTTTGCCAGCCAGATCAATCTGAGCATGGAGAACGCCTGGGGCATCCTGCGCTGCGTCATCGATATCTGCCGCAAGCTGGACGAGGGCAAGTACCTCATCCTCAAGGACCCCAACAAGGTGAGCTACATCTCAAAGATTCATCAAAACATCCTGTTTTTTAAAATGATCGTTCACTGTTGAGCTATCCATCCATCCATCCATCTTCTCCCGCTTATCCGTGGTCGGGTCGCGGGGGTAGCAGTTCCAGCAGAGAGCCCCAAACTTTCTTTTCCCTGTTGAGCTAATGGGTCGATATTCTGTGTTTCTTCTGTTAACAGCAAGTGATTCGGGTGTACAGCCTGCCTGACGGGACCTTCAGCTCTGATGAGGAGGAGGAGGAGGAGGAAGATGAAGAGGATGAGGAGGAAGAAGGTGAGATTTAGTTGCTATTGCTACATTAGTGTCTCATGTTAAGTAGTTTATTTTACAGTTTGAGCTGCAGCAGGCTGATGGATTGTAATTCTGAAGTCAAATGCTAAATGTATTTGAAAAATGTAACCCTATGTAGTCAAATTGTTCCATCCTTCGGTCATAAACCTATTATAGAGATTGTGTAGAAGGGAACATTTTTATTTAATTCATTAATCTGGCCCTAGCTTTAATTATTTTCATATTTGTTTTGTATCTATAAAAGCTACTTGGAGTAAAATAAACCTGTTTTAGTACAATATCTGGTATGTTTTTCTCTTCCACAAAGCAGGTTTCCTCTTTCCAGATTACATCCAATCTGGATCTGCAGTAATCTGATCATTTATATAACTTGTTTTGTTTAATGATATTAAACTGTTTTATTTTCTCTTGTTCTAGATGAAGAGGTCTGAAGTGTGGTGTCGTCTACACAGTGACCGAAGCAATTCAACATCATACACAAACACAATTTAACCTTTGACATTCAATAAAGACAGATTGGCCAACACTTTGTTTCTTAGTGTTTTATTTTTCCAGTACAAATGTCCAAGAAGGGGTTATGAAGCATTATCGTGATGCATATCAATAATTACACATTAACATCTCCTCTCACACATCCCTGAAACTGGCCCTCCCGCTGTACTTCTCGGAGACTTCAACCTCCAGACAGGGAAGATAGACGAACTAACATCTCTGTTAACAGCCTTTGCTTTCTCACTGTCTCCGTCCCCACCGACTCATAAAGCTGGCAATGTCCTTGATCTCATATTCTCAAGGAACTGCGCTACTTCTAACCTCTCTGTAAACCCGCTCCACACATCCGATCACTTCTTCATTTCATTCTCTCTATCCCTTTCCAAACATAACAAACTAATCTCTTCTCATCCTGCACTTGTCCGCCGTAACCTTCGTTCCCTCTCCCCCTCTACCTTTGCCTCGTCGGTGCTCTCAGCCCTCCCTTCCTCGGACTCGTTCCAACTCCTGCCTCCAAACTCTGCTGCAGAAACTCTCCTCTCTACTCTCTCATCCTCTCTGGACTCTCTCTGTCCTCTCACATCTCGGCAGGCTCGTCAGTCCCCTCCTGCTCCCTGACTAAATGACGCACTGCGTGCTAATAGAACCGTCCTTAGGGCAGCAGAGCGGAAACGGTGGAAATCCAAACACCATGACGACCTCCTAACCTATCAGGCTCTCCTCTCCTCTTTCTCTGCTTCGATCTCTCAGGCAAAAAGCACTTTCTTTCAAGATAAGATCCAATCTTCCTATTCCAATCCCATTAAACAATTTTCCATCTTCTCCACCCTCTTGGACCCTCCCCAAAGCCCCTCCCCCCTCCTCACTTCTGTCAAGCGACTTTGTTAACCACTTTGAAAAAAAGGTTGATGATATTCGCTCTTCTTTTTCTGACTCACCTTTACTCACCGCTGGGTCACCAGACCCTCCTTTCACCCACACACTAACTCAGACTGCAAGGAATCTGGGTGTGACCCTAGATAACAACCTGTCCTTCACTGCAAACATCGCTGCTACAACCCGCTGCTGCAGATACACGCTTTACAACATCAGGAGGATGCTGACCCAGAAAGCCACGCAGGTTCTGGTCCAGGCTCTCGTCACCTCACGCCTAGACTACTGCAACTCCCTCCTGGCTGGTCTACCTGCATGTGCCATCCGACCTCTGCAGCTCATCCAGAATGCAGCGGCTCGTCTGGTCTTCAACCTTCCTAAATTCTCCCACACCACTCCGCTCCTCCGCTCCCTTCACTGGCTTCCGGTAACTGCTAGAATCCACTTCAAGACACTGGTACTTGCTTACCATGCTGCGAATGGATCTGGCCCTTCCTACATCCAGGACATGGTTAAACCGTACACCCCAGCGCGTGCACTACGCTCTGCATCAGCCAAACGACTCGCTGCACCCTCGCTGCGAGGGGGACCCAAGTTCCCATCAGCAAAAACAGGTAGGTTTGCTGTCCTGGCTCCAAAATGGTGGAATGAGCTCCCCATTGACATCAGGACAGCAGATAGCTTACACACCTTCCGGGGTCATATTAATCTTATTTTGCTTACTGATATAAAACTGTCTTCCTTTCTCTAATTCTAGATGAAGAGAACTGAAATGTGGTGTCGACTCCAACACTTTATTGCTGTTTTATTTTTCCAGTACAGAAGTCCAAGCAGGGGTTATAAAGCATTATTGTGACACATATCAACAGTTACACATTAACAACACCTGTCGAAGTTGTTATTATAATATACATTTTACAAGATATTGCAGAATTAAAAACCTCTGCAACTCTTCTTACTCCCAGATGAAGTTCAGAGACAAATCACTGAGTCTCTCCTGCAGCAGTTGATCCACTCTTTGACTCTGAGCGGCGCTTAAGGTGTTCTTCCAGTCACCGATCTTACCTGTAAAAAAAGAAAATACTTATAAAAAAATTATTATATCTGTCTGCACAAGAGCTGCAGTTACATTATAATCAATGCTGACATTTATCTTTTATTTATTTATTTACTTAAGAATTATTTTTGATATTCCTCTGCTTTATTTGAGAATTCCCGTTTTATTCTACACATACTTCACTACATTTTGGAGGCAAGTATTGACTTTATTAAAAACTCATAGGAAATAGCTACTTTATACAAATAAAAACACATCATTTGCCTATATAATATGATGCCGCACTGTACCTGAAATGGGCTCATACAATTACAATAATATAACATGTAAATGTTGGCGATTAAAACTAATCTATATTCTATAAGACTATGAAAATAGCCAATCTGAACACTGAGTACTTTTCTTTTGATACTTGAAGTACATTAATTTGATCCCCCTTATGTACTTCTAATTAAGTGACATTTTCAATTATTTGTAATGGAGTATTTTAGGATCATAGTATTTATATGTTTACTTTGAGTAAAGAGTCTATAACTTCTTCCATCACTGGTTACGTTACCTTTGCGCATGAAGTCTGCCTTCACCTTCTCTTGTGGCAGAAACTCGTAGTTTGCTCTCAAGTCTTTCTTCATGTTGTTGAAAGTAGACTTTTCCACAACTTTCTCAATATCAGCTTCACTCAGGTTCTTCCCTAAGAAAGTGCAGATCTTCGTCACTGCCGCCTTCAGATCCTTTAAGAGAAAAAACAAGTTAAAACGTTGACTAGTAATCTATTTCCATATTTTAAATTAACCGGATCTTTTATTTCATAAAACTAAAATGATTTGAAATGCATGTCTTCCTCCCACAAAAATACTTTACAATTACAGCAAAGACCATCGTACCAAAATCATGTCCTCATAGCTCAGGAAGAGGATGTCGTACTGGTCTCTTTTTAAATGCCACTCCCTGATGTGGTCAAACCAGGAAGATGCTCCCACTGTAAAATGGAGATGTACTTTAGATATCCCAGAAAGGTAATGTGCATTTCAAAGCATTAGCACATAATAAATAATTTCCCAATGAATGATAACAATTGTAAAACGAATGTTAAAAGACGTCATAGTATAGTTTGACATCAGAAAGGGATGACAACATGTTGTTGTATAGTATGTTTTAAAAATGGGTGTCATAGAAAAATCATATTATATTATAGCAAGAAAGTCATTAAAAAACATTGTTTAGTATGACATGAAAAAGTATTTAATAGAAAAATGTAATGTAAATAGTCACAATATAATATGCCATGAAAAAACTAAACAATAGCTCATTAAAAAATGTATAGTAAAGTTTAGTGAATTAATTTATTGCATGAAAATGTTATAAAATGTCATTATAAAGTATTCCATTAAAATGTTATCAATGAATTAAAGGGATTGTATTTCATAAAGGTTTCCAACCCATTAAAAGCAGTTGTTAAATATGTCACAAATGTATATAAATAGGCTATTATATAATATTTAATTTCTCTTAGTATGTTATAACATTTTGATTAAAATATCATCATAGTATAGTTTGTCTGCAAGCAAGACTTCTGTGTCTGCAGGTATTGTCAACATAATCTCAACAAGTGAAAACATATAAACCTTTTTTTTATTTAAGATTAAGGGTTCTTTCCAATCTTTCTCTCAAATTGTCATGATCACATGGTTTTAATTAGCATTTATCAGCCCGGGTCCCTTTCTGAACATCATCTTCCAGCCTCTGATGTGGAGGTGTCTTACCTTTGCCTGTCAGATACTGCTCAAAGAAGTCCTCAAAGCTTTTGGGAGTCTCCAGGTCGCTACAGTTAAGACAGAAGTGGTAATAAGAGACGATGTTGTCCTTTGGATTCCGCATCACGTAGATAATCTGACATTAAACAAAACATTAATCAGTCCACAATCAAACGACTATGTACTATTGTCCCCTCCAGATCTAACTCCATTGAAAAGATGCATGATTAAGTGATACCTTGGATTTTTGAAGTAATCGAAAAGGAAAATGTTAAAAAAGGAAAATGTTCAAGCATCCTTATTCTGACGTATATTTCAGAAAATATCTAGAATCTTTTTCCGGAACAAGTTTTTTCAGATTCATCTTATAACATTTTGTCTATATATCTTGCAAACTTCTTAGAAATATTTGATTACACTCTAATTTATTGTTCTGTCACTGAGTATACTAATGCAATGCTATACTAATGCAGTTCAGCATTTAGACAAAAGCGGAATTAGTCCCTTACATAACATGACCTACTCCGTTGCTGTATTTTTATGTTGGCCCTTATCAAACAGTTGGTGGCTGTTTTTAAAAAAAAATGTTCTCTATTAATACCTAGGATTGTTTTGTAAATGAGGTCCTTACCACAATCTTTTCAAATAAAAAAAAGGTTATACATTTTATTATTGTTTCGGCCCTCTATCAAATGCTGACCTTTGCCTTCTTGTCCTTTAGTCCTGGAGGTAAGAGAGTCGGGGTGAGGTGAGAGGCAAAGAGTCGTGGAGAGGGTCGAAGAGCGTAATCCTCTCTAGACTCCCTGTACTCCAGCCAGGGCATCTGCTCCAAGTTGTTTTGATATTTGTTCAGACCTCCTTCTAAGTCGCAGATGGAGATGATGATCTGTTGAGTCCATATAGTACCTGAAGGGGGGGTGCATCACACCTGATCAGTAAATCTGTTCCCAGCAATGCACACAACTGTAAATGCAAATTATGTCATGAAGAGTTCCTCTCACTCACCTGACTTTGGATAAGTGACGAGGAATATGTCACTATCTCTTATTTCAAAGCTCTGGAGGGAATCAATGTACTCTGGAGTTGTGAAATCGACAGCGAAGTTGTAGTTTTTATACCTGCAGAGATAGTCTGTGATCTGCTCCATGTTACTTCTGAATCACTCAGAACAGTGAGAGAAATGCTAGAGATCAGAGTAGAGCAGGACACCTGTTAGCTCTCAGGTAGATTAGCAGGACTCTGGACTTTGATTCGTGCATGTTATATAGCTGTTGGCTGGATGCCTGGATTACTGACGGCTTGGTGCACACTGCCACCAACTGTAAACTTGAAATATAACACACTGTTGAAGGTTAATATAAAAAAACCTGGAGTCATAATCTGTGAATACATTTAGCATGTTTTATGTTTAGTAGCAAAGTGTGTTTATATATTATGTAGAGAAGCTTATGTATTTAAGTCATACCTTCTTTTTAAAGATAATTGTACAAAACCACAGCTGTTAATAATATTTAATAAGATTACTTTTCATATTTTCAATGATTCATAGGCCTATAAATTGTCAATTTTAAAAGAAAAGCCCAGCCCAGGTTGTAATTTGTACATTTCTGTGTCACTTTAAAGCACTGTAATAACATAGCTCACAACTAGACTACAACATTAATATCAAGTCTGCAACATTTTAAACAAACCAAACCTCAACTCCAGAGGGTTAGAGAGGGAGACAATGAAGTTAGATTATTATAAATATACGCATAACTGTGCAAAATAGTACTTTCGATTTAGTAAACAGTAACACTGACTAACTCGTTTAATTTTTAGTTAAGACTATACGAACGTGACGTGCAACGCCTTCTCTAAGAGAAACTTAGTGGGGTCGAAACAATCGTTATACAAAACATATATAAAACATATCAAATTCATGTTTAGCTTGACTATAACAGCATATTGATGCATTGATTAAACAGTTTGATGACTGTGATTGTAATATTTTAACCAGTCTAACGTCACCTGCTAGAAATGTTAAAGCTAGCGTCAACGGAGATACACTAACACTTCCGGTGAACACATTCAAAATAAATGACTTTATCCATTTGTATTTGTTGTTGTTGTTTTGATATTTTTTCATTAGTATTATTTAATATGTACATGTTAAGGTAATCATTTAATGCAACTCAACTCAAAACAGAACAATTCAAGGAAGATGTATTTTGTTTGAACAATTCTCTTTCTGTTTACATCATAGTTAATGACGTGGGTGTAAATCCGTTCTAGCGGATGTTGACTCGGGGCTGCAAACGTCAAACAACTTCAGCAAGGACCGCGGGTGACAGGCAGAGTCTCTCTAAAGCAGGTAATGTGTCTTTCAGCACCATGACAGCTGCATCACTTCGGTCACGGCCAGATATTATGTTTCATAACGCGACAGCCGTTCAGCTTTTTAACGGGCATGTTTCGGGGCAGTCAGTCAGTCAGTTGTTGCAGTCTAGAATGGCGACGCTAGCTAGCTAACGACGGCTAGCCAACATGTTTTCTCAGACTGAACAAGTACACCCTTGTTGTCTTCCAAATGACCAGCTGAGAACAAACAAACGCTCGCTGTCAGTGTTTTTTCTCACCCTATTTTTAAAAGCCGGGTTAGACAAATGGCCTAAGACGTGTCTTTAAGCCAACACTGGTGATGCGAACACCACTGCGCTTATCTGCGTTACGTTAGCCATGTTAACGTTAATGATAATGCGAGGTGTTTGCACTAGATTCATGCTGTTTACAGCTAGCCCCCGTTACGTCACTAAGTTATTCATGGTTAGTTGTGCAAGTAGCTTTGAGCTGGATTATCTTGGGAAGGATTAAAACAAACATCAGCTAGCTAACGTTAGCTAGTAGGTTAGTTTAGAAGCATTGGCGTTAATTTATGAGAAATGACTCCCAGCACATTTGAATAAGGGTTCATTTATTGTCCTACAAAAAGGTAGCTTCATAAAGTCTTGTGCAATGGTGTTCCTCTTTTTGGTTTCTCTCAGCTGGTTATTTCCAGAGCCCAGGAGGCAGCTCTGCAGTCTTGGGCTCTGGCCCATTTGATAGAGGACTTAGGTCATTTCTGAAATGATTGAGATTTGAAATATATATACTTCAATCTCTCTGAGAGAACACTGAGTGATAAATGCCCTTGCAATTCCCCTCCAAACAATGATTCACCAGCTTTTGCTTCTCTCTATTCTCTCTATTATTGCGCCAGAAATGACGCCACTGTGTATTGAAGTGATCAACTTGAGTAGTAAGCAGTTATTGGTTTATTAGATATGTTTTAGTAACACAACAATACCATAATCAGCTGAAGAAAAAACATGTTCTTCAAGAATACGATTTTGATCATATCCAAAGAAGTGACTTTGAATGACATCTATCCATCTCATCACTTCTTATTTCATTGCATTAGCAATTTATGTAGCTTTTTTTGGAGTGATATTTTTACAGAAGATCTTTTTTGTCTCTCAGTGTCAACCTGTCCAGATGATTTGATATACTTTATTAATCCTCGTGGGGAAATAGTTTCTCTGCATTTGACCCATCCTAGTGTTAGGAGCAGTGTGCTGCCATTTTGAACGGCGTCCGGGGAGCAGTGTGGGGAACGGTGCCTTGCTCAGGGACACCTCGGTAGCACTTGGTCTTGCCGGGGACTTGAACTGGTGACCTTCCAGTTGCCAAGCCAAGTCCCTATCGACTTCGCCACCACCGCCCCAAACGTCTAATATTTAATTTTTTGATTTGTTTGTTGATCAGTTTCAGGAAATGTTATGCAAATGAAAGCTGGAGGACTTACGAAGGAAGAACACATGGATTTTGTGCTAAATAACTTGTTTTCTTCGGAGAAAACAGTTCATTTATAGATGGAATACTTGAATGTTAAGGCCCATATAGAAGCACTCAGATGTTGGGCAACGCAGCCTCTTTTGTGACATTGTTATTAATGCAATTTTTTACATTGTTGTCATATTACAGGTCCAAGTGCATTTGCCAGATTCCTCAGGCGGGATCTTTCTTTTGGAAGCAGGTAATGTGTTGTTCCGTATTAGCAGCAATAATAAACCACAGAAAAGCAGCAACATTTAGTCTAAATGAAAGTGATAGTGATTTTTCACAAAGGTAGTATTTATTTCAGGCCTGTTGTTCTTCACTGTATGCAGGTGTTAATCTGTAATTCTACTTTTACAGTTTACACACAAACTGTAACTGTGTTACAATCTACACTTTCCTGTTTGGCTACCTTTTGAAAAAGGAAATGCCTTGCGTCACTAACCGTGAAGAAACTGAAAGAGCCCCTTCCTGTTCCCCTCACTTACACATGTTCTCCCCCAGGGCATGCAGTTTCACAATGCTCTGTTATGTAATGTTCTGATGTACCTGTAGCTCTCTGCAGCCAAGCCATCATTTTTGTCTTAGTTTGTAATCATTTTTAAAGCGCAGTTTTGAAAGGCTTTACATTGTCATTTTCACAAATCAATGATAGTAGAGGGTGTTCCAATCAACCAGGGCATCACAACGCTGATCAAAATGTCACTGCGTTTTACTCGGTTGCTTTATTTGCAGACTGACATCAGCAGTTACACAGAGTACTTCATCAGCCTCTCTGCCTGCCTGGGAGGAGTCTGTGTCAGAGAGTAATGAGCCGCGGGACTCAAACTGGGCATGTGTTTTTCTTCTTCTCACAGAATAAAGAGTTGTGAGGGGAGCACCGTGTCCAACCCCTTTCCCTATACATACATCCGGCCAGAATGTCCAGTGATCCTCCTCCTCCGTACCCTGGGGGTCCCAGCGCCCCCCTCCTTGAGGAGAAGAATGGACAACCTGGTAATAAAACCAAGCACGCAGGATTGTGGTGAATGTTAACAGGCACAGATGCAGTGTGTAGCCACATTTAAATCGTTGTGACTTGAATCAGATGTCACCATGGAGATTTTAATACTAGTCTCTGAGTTTGTTAAAACTTCTGATTTGCCATCCTATCAACTTAATACCTTTTTTCCCCTTTGTGTTATCTTTGCAGTTCCTTTGAGGAATGCTCCTATACAGGGACAGCCCTTACCTCCAGACTATGGCCCTCCACCCTATGAGGCCACAAACCCCGGCTTCCTGCCCCCCCATGTTCCTGGAGACGGACCCATGCCCATGCCCATGCCTCTACCCCAAGGTGCTGCAGACAGTTTGCTACATACAAAAACATCGTAAACACACTTGATGTAATGTTCAGCACAAATGAATCTGCATTTAATGAATTGACCATTAACTGATTCTTCAAGGTTACACTACAGCAAACTGGATCATCACATTTAAAGCAGGTCTATCATACAGACATTTGTCAGTACATTTTTCCCAAATCCACATGAACCACTGTTCACATGAGCAAACATGAAATGCAGCTCTGACTTAATGAATGCTTGCCTCGTACTCACAGTTGGAAAGAACACCATAAAGAAGTAGAACTTGTGTACATCTCAGCAAACTTTAAGGAAAACCATGAAGCCAACTCCACCAATCTGTTTAACACTAGAACCGCCAGAGGTCGCTGTATACCTAAAACCGCCAACGGGTCAAATGTACCCGCTATTGATTTTCAAGGTACAATGTTCTTTTATTTATCATACAGAACAGTGAGTTTTGATCGCACAGGGATGAAACGTATACCAATAGAATCTGTGGACTCTCAGCTTTTCATATGACATAGTTTGTGCAGATAACATGAAGTATAAAATATCGCTAAGGGTGCTGATTTAAATGCTTGGTGTTAGACTTGTGTTTTGTTTAGGTACAAATCTCTCTCTCTCTCTATCTCTCTCTATCTATCTATAACTATCTATCGATCTATCCGTAATGTTCTGTTCTATGGACATATAATTGTCTACATAAACAGACGACCCGGACTACTTCTCTCATTCCGAGTCCATCTTTATTCAACTGGCACGTAACCTGCACACATGCATTACGTCCTCAACGTGAGCTCAGTCATCCAAGATCTTGTATTCTCCAAGATGTTACACTATCTATAACTATCTATCTGTCTATCTCTCTCTCTATCTATCTATCAATGTATCCATCTATCTATCCCTCTCTCTCAATCTATCTCTCTATCTATAAGGAACCGCAGTAGACAAAAGGCGTTGCTATAGCAACACGTCATGTTTACGCTGCATTTTCTATGAGGTAAATATTACCCGCTGGCGGATATGGGTATAAATGGCATTTTTTCAATCTGACTTCATATTGACAATTGTTAACAACAGAGGGTGCTACATAACACACTTTCAGGAAAAGTCACGGACTGGGAGACTTTAATATGTTATTGAAATAAAGTTACATACAATCAAAAAACAGCTGCGGGTAAAATGTACCCGTTGGCGGTTCTAGTGTTAAACTAAATATTCCCTGGTCTAAAAAAGAAAAACCGCAGAATCTGTCAGCATGTCGATCATTACTAAACCTTTGTAACCGATAGGCTTCCAACAACTTTGCCTCAGAGTAATTATAAAGCTGGGAATGGTTGTTTGGTCTTGGCATTATTACCATTGCACAATTATCAGGAAAATGCTGATGCAGTATATTAAGTGCTGCTTCCTCCTGTACAGGTGGCCACTACCCGCCCGGTCACTTTCCGATGCCGGGACCCATGGGCCCTGGTCCCAGTCACTTTGTCCACATGGGGGGGCACACAGCCACCGTCCTGGCTCCTCCTGGAGCTGCCACCACTGTGACCGTCCTGCAGGGGGAGATGTTCCAGACCTCCCCGGTGCAGACTGTGTGTCCGCACTGTCAGCAGGCCATCGTCACCCGCATCTCCCACGATGTGGGCCTCATGAACACACTCTTCTGCCTCTTCTGCTTCTTTGTAGGGTGAGTAGAAGACTGATTAAAGGCACCTAAGAGCACCTGTTTGCATCCTTGGAAGGCCTTTGTTGAATAGGTATCACTTAGGACTTCTTTTGAAAGAGTGAAATAATGAAGGGATTTCATGGCTGGGCGAACGAATGCCTTCTGGGTGTTTCAAACATTACACTTATTCATATCATTGAGTCAGAACCTCAAGCTTGTCATTGGGTTTTATTAAAACCTAAATTGATAAACACTTTGATTTAAAGTATGCAAAATTACTATGTGTCAGAAAGTAGGGCTGCAACTACGATTGTTTTATAAATGACATTACATTACATTTAGCTGACGCTTTTATCCAAAGCGACTTACTATAAGTACATTGGACCAGGAAGATACGACCTTGAAGAAAACACAATCATATAAGTGTATGTAATGTATCGATTGTTTTATTGTCTACAAAATGCCAGAAAATACTGAAAAATGCCCTTTCCATTTTCTAAAAGTCAAAGACAATGTCTCTAACTTTTAGAAACCGGAAACCTCCATATGCTAGAAATACAGCATCTTCATGAACATCTAACAATTTATCGATTTTCAAAATAGTTCCCAATTTCCCCGTTGATGGACTCTGTGACTAACGTTGCTCAAACTCCGAAGGATGCCTTTGAACTGTTCACTCTGCCTGTTCTCAGTAACCCGTCTGCATGCAAAGCCAGTGCACCACTTTATGGTTTGGCACATGCAAATACCGTTTCTGTTCTAGACTAAAGGAACAGACATCTGGTGGGGACAGTTTCACAATTCCTATTTTGTATTTTGCGCACAGACCTGTATTTGAGTAGGATCCCTATAGTTTTGTATCTACACTTCATTTATAACATGTTTAACAGAAGCTGTCCTCATGAATGCAGAACATACACAGGCTATTAGAGTTACTGAAGTTGCTCTTATCACAAGTTCTGCTGAATCCTGCATGTTCAGCAGAAACCTTTGATTTCATTGGACTTAACATCAACAATCATATGCAGGTGTCTTAATTTGCCATTTCCCCCCCCCAGGTGTGATCTGGGCTGCTGCTTGATTCCCTGTCTGATTGACGACCTGAAGGATGTGACACACACCTGCCCGTACTGTAAGGGCTACATTTACACATTCAAGCGTATATGCTAACCACCGACAGCAGTATGCAACAGAGATGCGCGCACACACACACACACACACACACACACACACACACACACACACACACACACACACACACACACACACACACAGCTCTTCCTCCTGCTGGTAGTAACAGGCTTTCCCCTCCATTTTTGCAAAGTGTTGTGAAGCCCTCTTAAATTGTAAGTGCAGTTTTCTCATTAGCTCACAGAGTATTTACTGTATATATATATTTCAGCATAACTCTTTCATGTAAAAAACATGCATTTAAAATGTACAAATCTCACCTCACCTTATCCACCTCTGCGGATATTTAAGTGTCCTACATCTTGTAGGACACTTAGATCTCCGCAGAGGTGGATAAGCAGCAGGCCCATTGGTGCATCTGGTCCTGTATAGACACCTGAAGAAAAGGCTAGTGAAGTTACGCATGTGAATGGCAGAAGATACTGGGTAGAAACGGTCAGTTAGTGAAAGCTGTGAAAATGGTCACTTTATTTATTCAATTCATCTGTGAATCTTGCTGAGAAGCAAACGTATTGAAGTCGAACATGCTGGGTTAGCTTTGTTGTTTTTTCCCTGTATTTATTTCAGATATTTTATCCACTAGCTTAACATGTTAATATTGATAACATGTTTGTCTATGTCCGATCTTTGCTCTAACAAACCTAGTGTTTTCCTTTTAATCATTATCCCGTACTGAATGTGAGCAAACTAACGAACCATTTTAAACGGATGTATTTGCTTGTTTAGGAATGCCCAAGATTCATGTTACGTTCTATACTTAATAATCTTCTGGGCTTTCAGTCAGTCGTCACATATTTAGTGATTCACTGTCCTGCCCTCTGTCCATTATGTACTTATTTGATAGTAAATCAAACATTTGCACTTTAAGTTGCCCTCTGATGCATTCATCCACCTCGTTAGTGTTTGAGAGATTTGAGGATTCACAGCGTCATCTCACGAGTAAGAGCAGGGTCATATTTAGGTAGACTTTAGGTAGAGCCAACAAGAGGTGTACTGTTACTTAACGAGACACACTGCATGGCATCTTGGCAATCTTACGTCCTCTAAGACCATGTTGGCAAACAAATGACCGTGGTGGCACCATCCTCATCATCATCACATGTTTAGCCTGTAACCCTCCTAGTAATGGCATCAGCCCTTAAGATTACCTGCATTGTTCAGATGCATGTTAGAAAACAAATACCGAGGTATTTTGACTAATACTAGATAGTGAACATCTCTGTTAGGAATAAGCTTCTAATAAATGATTGTATCAGATATCCTGCAACATAACAATGTGATTCCATAGAGATGACTAACAATGGAACATCCATCGTGTGCCCACCACAGCATGCTCAATCTGCCCACCACCTTCTCTCACAATGTGCAGTTTGTCTGCATGAGCCACACCTCAAAACAAAGAATTGTCACTGGCTAGTTCCTGGACTCTATGTGCATTGGATTCTTCTTCTTCTTCTTGAGGCTAGCTAAACTGTGCGAGAAAGTGAATTTTGATTTGAAGGATTGTATTGAACTTTTAATACGCAGTACTGTATGCCATTCTTGTGCATAATGCTGGTCTGCACTGCTCTCTAAATGTCTGTGATATGTATAACTATGTCAACATTTGTTTGACTGTTGTATACAGGTACTATTTTATCAATAAAAATCAGAACATGATGATTGATGAAACTCATTTTAATGTTGTTTGAACTATGTGTGCAAAGTAAAACATGTATGTACATCTCACCTGCAAACACACAGTAAATGGGAATCATCAGAAGAATGCCCCAACTACCAGAGCCTGTTAACAATAGATATAGGCTTACACAACTACGTCTGAAGGTAGTATCTTTGCCAAATAAACATCATTTTTATATTAAATACAATTTCCAAAGTGCTAATCCTTCAGTCTCTCCATCTGTGTCCACACTGGGCTTGGCAGCATTTGTAGAAGGTCGTCATCGGTTCATCAGCTGATCTGGTCTGAATCTGCATGAAATACGCCCGCAAATGCCCACACTTTGGACACGTTTCTGTAAAGTGATACAAGCACAATGAAACATCAGTCTGGAATCACTCCACACCCGAGTTACTGGAGCCACTGTGTACAAGAGAAGACAGGTTTGAGACGATACAATCTAAATATTAAGATTAAAACAAGATCGTCTCCAAATCTGTGTGTATGCACATTTGATTTATTCTATTACATATTTGATTACAAATAACAGCATTTCCAATTGGAAGAGATGAATTGGTTCTGAGATTTGACTAGAAATGTTATGTATTCAATTCAAGAAAACACATAAAAGCCCAGGCCACACGTATGAATGTCATGTGCTACAAAGAAAACAATCTGAAAGAGTAAAACATTGTCAGCGAGGACATGTGGGAATGACAGCTTTAAACAATAATAAAAAGCAAAGCCATCATGTAACAGAGAACATGCAGGGTTTTGGAGGTGGCAGACAACAGATCTAAGATTACTGGGCCGTATCTCATTTCAAAGATTCCCCCTCCTCGACTCCTCGGTCCGGTTCCGGTAGTGACCCGGAAATGAATTTCAGCGCGCCATGTTGAAGGACATCTCATTTCTCTAAATGCACTTCGAGCATCGAGGAGGCTCTCTGGAGGAGCTCTGACTGAGGAGACACTGATGGGTCCTCCACGGATGCATTTCCGGCAACAGTGATGTTTAAAAGAGTCGTGATGCACGGCCGGACTTATCTCAGCCAATGACAGCTCTGCATGCATCCCCTGGATATTATTTTATTAACTGCTTTCATCGCAACGCAATGTTTACAGTGAGAACAGCTGTGAGGTCTGTGCAGAAAGCAGAGCAGTGTGTATAATATATATCACTCAGTATAACAGGCCTACATTAATCTCTTTATTTGCTTTAGTTTAGTAGATCTTTTTCTAAAACCATTTAGTGCTTCACATAATAAAATACACAACGGCTGTAGCCTGATCATATGCTTAAAGTTTAGGAGCTGTAGGTGTGTGTGTGGTACAGTGTGTGTGTGTGGTACAGTGTGTAGGTGTGTGTGGTACAGTGTGTAGGTGTGTGTGGGTACAGTGTGTGTGGTACAGTGTGTAGGTGTGTGTGGTACAGTGTGTGGTGGTACAGTGTGTAGGTGTGTGTGGTACAGTGTGTAGGTGTGTGTGGTACAGTGTGTGTGGTACAGTGTGTAGGTGTGTGTGGTACAGTGTGTGTGGTACAGTGTGTAGGTGTGTGTGGTACAGTGTGTGTGGTACAGTGTGTAGGTGTGTGTGGTACAGTGTGTGTGGTACAGTGTGTAGGTGTGTGTGGTACAGTGTGTGTGGTACAGTGTGTAGGTGTGTGTGGTACAGTGTGTAGGTGTGTGTGGTACAGTGTGTGTGCGTAGATGCAGCGGACAGACAGGTCTCAGTTGGTTTGGTGTCCTCTGCTTACTTTTAATACTTGTAAATACAACTTTTGGCCCGTAATTTATTTTCCTCATTGTAGCGACCAGAGACTATCAGTCTCTGGTAGTATTACGTTATTATGAGAGTGCTCTCATACTTGTTTGATTCTGAAATTGTATATATTTATATAAATATATACATATATACTGTATGTGTGTGTGTCCGCACCTGTAGCCTGTTATTGTCTCATTATACCGCACTGTGAATGAATTAAAAGTAAATATATAAGTCATCATGAACACATCTGTCCATCAGACAGAGGGCTGCTGTGCCTCCTGTCATCATTAATGGACGTCTCTTTAAAATGACCGCTCAGAGGAGAGGAGTTCTCATTTCTCTAACCACCTGCTGCTTCCCCTCCTCTCTCTTCGGTTCCCCTCCTCAGTCCTCCGCTCGCATCTCCTGTGGGCGGGACTAAGTCTCGAGGATAGTAGTCGAGGAGGGGAATCTCAGAAATGAGATACGGCCCAGGGGCCTCATTTATAACGCCGTGCGTAGGATTCACGTGGGAAGGTTGCTTACGTAGTAGAAATCCAAAAAATAGGTAAAGAAATGTTCCGACATTTTCTGATTCACCAAACATTGCGCACCGGCGAGGAAAGTGCGTACAGCACTTCCTACGCCGGCTTCCCTTTATAAATCACAACCGACTCGAAATGCGGTGCAGCTTTTGCGGGCTTCACGTAACGCCCATATTTGCCTATAAATAGTTAAAGAAACGCCCATTCATTCATTCATTCATTCATTCATTCAGACTGACTTTATGAAGAAGATCGCAGGAAATGACGACAGAACAGCTAAAAAAGACATCTCACACCGTGCAAGATTTGGGTTATTTTGGGGAGGTCGAGATAAATCATATTGTTTGGTGGATGCCGTTTGAACCAGAGTAGCAGCATGGAGGTCGGATCGTCACCAAAATAAATAAACAAGTGGTCCGAAAAAGGTTCATGACAAAAACAATACACATAGCCTTCCTCAGGCAGTGTGTACCGGGGACAGGAGACCCCCCCTTGATGAGAGACTGTAAGAAGTGAACAGGGAATCCCTCCGGAGTGGAGTCATGACGACTGGATCTGAATTATGTTTTTGTATTTGGTGATTTGTGTCCCAGCTGTCGATCAGCTGTGCGCAGCGTCTCCACAGCAGCCTGTGGTCTCAACCCCCCCCCCCCCCCCCCCCAGCAACCCTATATCCACCAGTTAAAGGAAATACAACTAATGTGTTGTGTTATATCAGCTGTACAATTGACCACATATGGTGTTCCTAGTTTCCATACCTGCTGTGTTTTACGAGCGACTTATCAAGTCTTGGCAAACGGCATAAAACACGATTAAACGTGATAGTATATAAAACCATGCTCGTATCTACAACCTATAGAAAAGCACAACGGCCTCAGTTTAGACGTAATTCTGTCCTCCTGCTTACCGCATCATTTATGAGAAAACGTTTCATAACATTAACACAACATATTCGAGGTGGTTTTCAATAACATATCCGTATTTATTTATTTCTCCAAGTTATGTTTTTGTGTGCACTGAGGAGTCTCAAACAGGCGTTTGTTTAATCATTTTAAGATTGGCTTTAATCAATGTTTGAAAATGAATTCTTCATATATGATAAATGAGAGGTAACATTTTATTTATGGTATTATTTCCACATATTTCTCTCCATTCTTCCTTCTGCCAACGGTGTCGCAGTTTCTCGTCCCTCCCGTTTTTGTGCTTAGTGCGTACGCATGGGTTAGAGTTTGCGTGGAGGACCGCACGTTTTCCCGTCAAGTTAGTATTTTATAAATCGCAAACATTGCGTAGAAACTGGCGTACGCCATCTTTTAGCGTATATCCCTTTATAAATGAGGCCCCTGGTCTCTGGTATAATCATCAACTAAAGCCTTAATACTGTGGCTCGTTTTCATGTCACTTACCAGGAGTTGAGTCAACGTTTTCCCAAGCTGCAGCGCCACCAAGAACATCATCCACCTCTTTGAGCTTGGGAAAGTTCCTGTAATTGACCTGTAGAAAAACACAGCCACGTGTGAGCCATCAGTACCATCTTTATGAACAAATACATCTTAGCAAAGTGTGGTCAAAATGTCATGCAACGATAAAATAAGGCCTTCTAGACTGTACAAGTATAAAATAATAACTGTACAAGTATAAGTTGAAAAAAGTCATGGTATAGTTTGTCGAAAATAAATAAAAAAACACATAGCAAAATATGCAAAAAAAGTATAGTATGTCAGAAATATGCAAAAAAAAATAAACAGTATACATATAGCATGTTTAAATATTCAAATAAAATCTAATAGAATCTGAAAAATCGACATAGTATGTCGAAAATATGCACACAAAAAGAGATACTAGGCCTATAGTATTTCGAAAATTGAAACATTTACAAATAAATTGGCACTATTACTTACAACAAATTAAAATAAAAGGTAATTGTATGGTGTTTCTAGAAAAGTCACAGCATACTATGCCAAACATATTTTAAAATGTCACAGCATATTATGTTGGAAAAAAGTCATGGCATAGTTTGTCGAAACTAAGAAAACAAGTCATTGTATACAGAATGACGAAAATACGAAAAAATGAATAGTTCAGTATGTCGAAAAATAAGAGAAAAAGCCATAGTATAGTATGCAAACTAAAGTCTTAGGGTAGATTGTCGAAAATATCTTAGTGGAGTATGTCGAGGAAAAGTTACATGACACGTTACTTCCAAGCTAGGAAGGCCTTTTGATTTAACTAATATTTGATAACTAGAAATGACATGATGTGTCGCGTGACATTTCATTCGAACATAACTCACCTTTCTTGTGATGTTGTGAACATACGGACAGGTGTTGCAGGCGAATCTCATGCACTTCTGTCCTTCCTCGACAATTAAAACATTCCCGCAGGTTGGACAAAAGAGAAGCATGTTCCCCACACATAAATGTAGCTAAACACTAAACCAACAAACTCAATAAGTATGGTTTTGTACACAACTAGCTTACTGCTTTAGTGTCACTTGTGTACACTGGTGCATGTGGATCAGCGGAAGTGAAGCTGGTGCTACTCGTATTATCGGTCGTTTGGAAACGAATTATAATGAATGTGGCACTGACTTTATAATAATTAAACAACCACATCCCAAATAACTATCACTTTTAAACAAACATTAATGAACATAAACATTTTGTCGTTTAAAAAAACCGTTAAGAAGAGTCTGAATTTAAGTCCACTTAGGGGGAACCATTTGACCTGAGCTGCGGTTTCCTTACGGTATGTCATTTCAGCACACCGTTTGTTTATTTCATGGCTTTTTTGAAGCAAAAATAATTCAAATTTAACAATGTTTTTCCAGCTGTCTTTGACAAATTGTAGTCCTACGGTACATTTTATTTACTCTTACTTAGTTTTCTCATTTTATAGTTTTGCTATCCTGACAAACAGGCCAGTTGAATTATGTTTATGACGGAGGAGCAGAGTGAGGAAACTCCTGGAGGAGGACTGTCTGTAAAAGAGGAAGATGTGGAAAAAGAGAATGTGACCGAGATGGCAGATTTAGACGAAGAAGAAGAGGAGGAAGACGAGGAGACTCTTCCTCACCCAGAGATCCTGGACATATTTGAGGAGGGTCTTGCTCAACTTGTTCAGGACCCTTTACTCTGTGATCTGCCAATTCAGGTCTGTGTGTCTGTATTACACAGGGACGAGCACAGACTTTTTGGGGGGCAGGTGCTCAAGTTCAATCAATCAATCAATGTTTATTTATATAGCCCAATATCACTAAATGTTACATTTGTCTCAGTGGTCTTCACAGTTTGTACAGAATATCAGTATGACAATACGACACCCTCTGTCCTTAGACCCTCACATCGTACAAGGAAAAACTTCCAGAGAAAACCCACAGTTTAAAGGGAAAAATGGGAGAAACCTCAGGGAGAGCAACAGAGGAGGGATCCCTCTCCCAGGACGGACAGACGTGCAATAGATGCCGTGTGTAAATCGAAGAGATAATACATTTACAACATAGGTAGACCAAATGTTTGGAAATGCATGTGTCTATAATAAGAAGATGAATCCACGCGGATGTCAACAATCCTGTGGAAGCCATCAGGGAAGTAGTATGATGAAAGTCAGGCAGGACCACAGAGACAGGTTCAGCCATGACTCGAAGTCCAGGACTCAGATCCAGAACTCAGGATAGAGGATCCAGGACACAGGACCGCAGCAACAGGATCAGGAAGTTGAGGATCAGGAAGTTGAGGATCAGGAAGTTGAGGGGGAACAGGGACCTTTAATTGGTCAAATTTAATTCCAACTGTTTCCATTGAATGTCAAACCACACATTCTAAGAGTACACCCCTCAAATCATGTATTTCTGGAAGAGTGAAAGATAAATACAATTTAATTGAGGTCAAAGTTTATTTTTTATTTTTATTTTCCAGGCCAACGTTTTTCCAGGTCATAGTGTCATATTCTTTTGATTATTGGGCAAACTTGTAAATTGTCTTTGAATTTTTTCCTGAAACCTGATCATCTTTATCTATAGGTAACTTTGGAGGAGGTTAATTCGCAGATCGCTTTGGAGTACGGCCAAGCCATGACAGTCAGGGTTGTAAAGGCTGACGGAGAGATTATGCGTAAGTGTTGAGTGTTTTGCTGAATTCTAAATATGACTTTGGTCAAAGTACTGAAAACTAGTTCAATATACACTATGTGTTTTTGATCACATAACAATTACCATTTTTTTGTAACATAACTCCACAAGTTGCATTTAAACATTTACTACGTCTGTCTTTTTTCTTTTTATTAACCATCTACAAAATAAACGTTCCTCCCTTAGCGATAGTTGTGGTGCAAAATGCAACCGTCCTGGATCTGAAGAAGGCCATCCGCAGATTCATGGAGCTGAAACAACAGCGTGAAGGCGGAGTGAAACAAGTCAGCTGGTAAACATGCTCACAAACACTAAACCATAGAAGAGATTTTAAATTAAGGAAAAAGCCAAACCAAAAGCCACTCTCTTTGTTTTACAGGAGATATGTGTGGAGAACCTTTCTGTTAATATTTCAAGGGGAAAAGCTTGACGATGACAAGATGAGGCTTAAGGAGTAAGTGCATGAAATAATCCCCTCTGTCACGTGTTATCATCTGCTGCACCGTTTGACTTTGTTTCTCTGTTCAGCTACGGGATCCGAAACAGGGATGAAGTGACGTTCATGAAGAGACTCAGGAAAAAGTGAAGCGACCCACCCAACGCTCGAAACGTCAGGCGAAAGACAAAGTTCCTGCAGTGTGTGCTGGGACCCCCTGCCACGCAGACATCAAGTGACTTTCACAAAGTTCTCATGAGTACGACTTGCTTGAGGCAGTCGGGACATCTTAGTATAAAATGAGCACGCTTCTTGAAGAGGCTACATGTAAATACATCTTGAGTTGTGATTTTGTAAAGTTTTCTACAAACATTATATGAAAGTGTGTTGGTGTTTTACTTTCATGACAACAAGAGCATTCTGTAACATTTTCCAGAGAGGTCAGCTGTGAACTGAGGATTTGAATATTTCCTGGTATGAGTAAACACTGCCAGCCTTTGTTGACCTGGTTTGAATATTAACTGTACGAGAGACACTGGGAGCAGCTGATGAAATAGGTAACACATACATTATTCTCTTTAATATAATATTATCTTCAACTGAGTTGTAATGATATTAACTGTATGAAGATAGTAGTTAAATGGTATATAGTGTAGTAGTGAGTATAGTGCATTTTATCTACTAATTATTATTATTTTACTTTTGCTTGCTCAAACCAGAATTAGTCTTGTACATTTTTTTCTTTTCCTACCACCGTCTTGTTTTTTGAAGGAAAAGCAATGTTTGATCAATATTTAGTATATCTTATTAATTACCACTACTTTTAAAATGCATTTAACATAGCATTAATATGAAATGTAGTAGAGCTAACGGACACTGAGTTAGCAGTGTTTTTCAGTCGACCTTTGATCATAAGCAGTTTGTCTAATGTAAATGTATTCTGTATCGTTGACATTCCGAGCTGCACGGCAACATTGTGTCAATGGTTTAGCACATTTCTATTATTGGGTATCAACTGCAGTCTTTGATTACAAACGTTTGGTCTGCTAACATTTTCATGGGTGTGGTTCAATTGTCACATGGAAGATAAATAAGCAAAGGATACCTGCAAACATATTTTTCAAAATAGATCCTACGATTTAGTAGATAATCAATATGTTCTAACTTGTTCTTTATTTTGAGAAGATGTCATTGGACAAAAACTGGGTGACGGATTAATATATTTTAGGTAGTGCCATTGAGCATTCTCACTGCAAAACCTAAAAAATGTCTGCTACATTTTGAGGAGTTTTGCACTTCAAATGCATTAACCAAATATCAGTCCTTTGTTAAAAAAAGTCCAACAATTGCTCATGTCTTTCAGCCTCCACCATGACTTCTTTAGACAGCGAGCTGAACAAGATTTCCACAGAGCTCAAACACCTTTCACTCAAGAGACAACAACTTCTGGAGAGGAAAAAACTCCAGTGCATATTTCAGGAGTTGAAGAATCGTGTTCAACGTGAACAGCCAGGTGATGTATAAATGAGCATGAAATAAATGTCTATAAGTATTTGCAACAGGAGAATGAAGTAGCTATCTCACATATTCTGAATATTACATAATCAGCTATGCTATCTCATGCGAGTCACTTTTTTTATTTTCCTAGAGGAGGGTGACTCGTATCAGCATGAGATTGACAGCATTGATGACAAACTGAATCAACTGGCGGAGAGGAAGGCAGAGCTCCAGAAGAACCACGACAACATGGTCTACGGGAACGATGAGAAGAACAGCCTGAAAGGTGTGTCTAAATGTACTGCAGCACACCGTTTCTCCATCATACTTATTTTGTGTTCCTTTTCTTTGTTGTTAGAGATCACCTCCGTCCAGAAGGTTGTGCCTGACGGTCCTGGGATTTTCTTTGTTGAACACCCGGATTTTCCCCGGTGAGTCAGTGAGGCTCTGGATGCACATTTTTAACGGTTCAATTCAAGACTACAGAACCTGCACACAGTCACTGTGTTGCTGTTATATCTACTGAGAATAATGTTCACCCCACTTCTGTCAGTAATCAGTGTAACATTTTCTTTGAAATGTTATTTATTTTTCAGCTTCATCAGTGAAAACTATGTGATCCATTTAAGTCTATTTGTTTTACCCCCCATGTGTTTTAAGAACAGTTGAAAAAAGGTTTTGTTTTAAAGGCCTTAAAAAAAAAATCAGTAAACAACATTTGTTGTTGGTTCTTTTTCAGGAAGGGAGGGGGTTTGCAGGCAGAAATTAAAAGTCACCTGGTAAAAATATGAATTTAACACATGGCCTCTGCCAGCCAGTCAAATTGCAGTTTACATCCATGTCTGTCCAAAATAGAATGACTTTCTCCTATAGTAAAATGGTTTTGTGAAGTCACAGTGACCTCTGAGCCCCAAATTCTACTCACTTCATCAAGTTCCAAATTAAAGAGACATTTCTTCCTGACGTTCCTAAGATATAGTGTTTAAACCTGAAAACATGCTGTCACATGCTGGAGAAAATTAACTCATGTCTTACTTCATGCACCTGCAACTTTGTCGCACTAAATGTAACCAGAATCTGACCAGAATTATATCAGATAATTAATTAAATTACAATGTAAGTTACTGACACTTAACTGGAGATTTTAATAGCTACCATTTTTCAGAATGTTCCCTCTAGAAGTTTTAGAGAAATATTAAGTTTGATTTTTGTTGGAAACACATAGATTAGTTGTTTTGTTCTTCACAGCGCCTACAGTGATTCTGGACATGGAGAAGCTCCCCCCCCGCCCCACCAGGACGCAGTGTCCTGAGTGTGAGCAGTTCATCATGACAGAGACGTTTACCTCCATCAGCAGCGTCACCTGGCTCATGTGTTTCATGACGGCTTTAATTGGGTATGGAACCATTCCCTTAATCCCGGTGAAATATTGGCATGAGATGATTATTTAGCCTGGTATTATTGGTGCAGCCAGAGCCATGTTTCCAGGTCTGTTAACATTTGATTTTGTTCCTTATTTTGCAGTTGCATTGCTGGTTGTTGCCTCATTCCCTTCTGCATGGATAGATTCAAATCCACCACACACAGATGTCCCAAGTGTCGAACGTCAATCATAACTATTAAACAGATGTGAGAGAAAAGCAGTTGGTAAGAACTTGAACCTGAAAGAGTATCAGACTTAATAATGGTGATGTAGCATACAGCAGCACTTGCAGATTTGTTTGTGTTTCATGAGCACTGAATATGAGAGGTTGAAGGATGATGCTCATGTCAGAGGGACAAACTGGTGTCTATTTATCCTAGATTTATGGATATTTTAGACAAGGACATTACGTGACATCCATTTTTTCAAAGCAGACAAGCAGACCTCTAATTCAATCATTTTGAAATGATAATCTGCTTTTACAGGCTAATAAGTGAGTTTGTCTTTGGTGTTACCAGTTCATTAGCGACACTAACATCTCATTATAGCACATAATCCTTTTAAAGAGTGACATTTGGATTGTCAGAAAAAGCACTAATGTTCTTATAGAATAACTATAAAAAAAAGTGTCATCGTCATCAGTCCTTTTTACAACACCTTCCTCTACATTCACATGAGTTTGTTAACAGTTCTTCCGATAACCTTCAGAGGCAGACAGTGAACTCCTTTAGAATGCAACAGTGGTGCATCATGCTGTGTATATGTGTATATGGTTACTTTGATACTAAATGTTATTTTTCTTATGCGGGAGGTCACCAATTACGCAAAATCCACTTTTGTCATGTGTTTTGTACATACATATGTGTCCTCTCTGTGTTAAGAGATTCGGAAAGCTTCAGGAAAAAAGATTCTCTCTCTTTTTGTCCTGATCCATTTATATAAAAACCTGTCTTAAAATCAGCTGATCAGATTTTGTCAACTTTGTGACATGACAACTGTTTTATTGGTTGTGCAACCAGCCAATAACCAACCATGGTAACACCCACCTTATCACCTGAATCTCCTCCTAGAGCACCATTGTTTTTTTCCCGACCAATCATTTCGCAGAGGGGCGTGGCCAGCAGCAGCTCATCGCATTTAAAGGTACAGACACAGAATCTGCACTTTTGGAACAGGAATGAAATAGAGGGGTTTATGGCATGCTACAATTATCTGTTTGGCATTTCGAGCCAAACACTTTGGAGACATGTTTTGTATATATCTGGGACCTATAATATATTGTTTAAAAAGCATTTAATAGGGGACCTTTAATGAAAAGGAAAGCGGTCAGACCACAGACCTTTCTGTTGCAAAGGCTGGGTATGGCCAGCAGATGTCACTATAATACAGATCAACTGTATTGCTATTTTAGTGTGAGGTGAGTGAACAACCCAAATGAGCAGTGGTTCATACTGATGGATGTTGTTTCTCCTCTGTAGGATGACTGTTGGTCTGTTGTTACATTGTAATGCACAGAGATGAATAAACTACCTAAACAAAAACCAAGCAGGCATGTATGGAATCATTTTAACCCATGAAGAGTCGATGAATGGTCATTTTGATCAAGAGCACAGCAGATAATGAGGTCTCCTAATCAGTGTTTTGTTTTTTAATATCAAAGGCAGGGTGCAAAAATAACTTTTTTGTCCAGAAGCAAAAAGGCTAGTAAAATTGCAGATTTCAGTCCATATATCACTGGTGTTTTTGGACCTGTAGTTAATGCAAATCTACTGTAGCAATTTGCATATTTTACCAGTATTTGGCAAATGTTGTGCCCTGGGACTATTGGTTTTACAAAGAGTGTGCAGGATTTGGCTCATGCTAGAATTCTTGTCAGAACTGGTTGAGACATTGAATTTTTTGCAGTAAATCCTGGGTTGATCGGACTCATTTGACACTATGTTACCTCAGCGGGCTCATATCCTATCATTATCACATTCACACTATCATATAAACATCTGATTTATGCTTCACATTTTACACTTACACAGGGGGCACATTGAGTAGGTGTGTGTTTACAATCTGTTTTGATAGTGAAAGACAGGGTGGAGTGAACAACATAACACCCCCCAGCTACATGCAGTGTTTGTCCTATCTTTAACCAGCATTAGGACATATCTCCTGCTTTTTCAGCTTTTACAACATTCAATAAAACGCTGTACATTCATTACGATCGGAGGACGAAAGGAAAGCAATAACAGTGGAATTATTTAAGATTGACATTTTAAAAGCTCCTTCCACTGTCATCTTAATCTGCCAGTACCAGTCCTACTTAATGTCAGTCTCCCATTACAATCAGAGGCTGTAAAGACCTCAAAGGAAGCAATGCAGGAACGTCTTAACTGATGCAGCACATATTCGATTATTACTGAGCTGATTATTATGGGGCAGAAAGCAAAACAGAGCTGCCCCCACCTCCAAAAAGCACTTATTTCTCCACACAGGAAATTACCTCCCTTGCATAAAAAAAATCGTCTGATAGGTGCGTGAAATCTCCTCGGTCACTCCCAGTTTAAGTGCAGTTCATGTGAGTCCAGGAAGTCGGAGGAGAAGACGCCCACCGGCGCTGACATGTCCAAAGGGTTGACCCCCCCCGCGGGCACAGACAGGGTGAGGTCCAGCCAATCCATGTTGTCCATGTTGGTGCTGTGCAAGTGCGAAGCGGAGGGGGAGTCCACCTCCATGCTGACCACGGGGGAGTGCAGCTCCTCCAGCAGAGTCAGAGTTTGGGGCTCCGTGTGAGCAGCCAGCAGGGTCTCCAGCTGGGTGTCGGAGGTCAGGGCCGCCAAGCTGGCAGAGGGGTTGAGCTGCGCTGCAGGAAGCTGGGCTACCTGGACCACAGGGGGAGGGCGGGACAGAGCCGTGCTGATGGGTAGGGTGGTGACACTGGCTGTCACAGGGAGAGGCTTGTCCAGGCAGGGAGGGTCCTGCCTGATGAAGGGGGAGATCTCTGTGAACAAGGACACAAAGGGTCATGGTGAGAATCCAAAAAGCTAAAAAATACTTTATGTCCCAGTCCGTTCTAAAAAGAAAGGTTGCATTATTCTCACCACCGCTCTCGATTAATACATCAAACAAGTCATCCATCTGCTGGCTGGCTGCGCTGGGACCCTGCAGAGAAATAAGGAAGGTAAGTAAATGTTTGAGTGGCCATAGAAACAATGTCAATGATATAGTGTATTATACATTTGATTTATACATTAATGAAGCCTTCATTTAACCAGACAAGTCCCATTAAGATAACATGACTTCCAAGGGAGCCGTGTTTAAGACAGCAGCAATAGTGATTCTTTAGTGTGTTACCTTACTACTCTACATCTTATTGTTGCCTTTTGTCTGCACCGCCCCTAAGCTGTGTAGATTACGTAACATTTCAAACACATCAAACAAACATATAGTTTAGAAACACAATGGAGCTAAACATTATTTGAGTTAGTATTGGACATTTATTGAAATCACATTATGGAACACTACTATTAAATCGCAGGAGGCGTAATTATTACATCAATGGTGGTTCTGCGAAGGTTTCTCAGCCTACAAAACTTACTCTGATACTTGTTTGTCTTTTCTGAAAGATCCTGGCAAAAAAGACCATTTCATTGCATGATCATTTTCCAATATCTTTCAATACAAGTTAGAATATATGTTCCAAAATGATAGTTGCATTCAGTATATGAATCATCTGACAATTGCAATATCAAGACAAAAAAATAATAATTAAATGTAATATTCAATTAATTAAATATTTCTTCCAAATCACCCTTGAAATTTTAAAACACAATAAAGTAAACACCCAGTATTAACTGCAGCATCATATGCCTAGGAGACCACACGGGAAGAAACTGCTCTAGCTAAGGAAGCAATTACACATTCCTATTGAATATTGTCACCTGAACAGCTGTTAGCATGCTGCGTGTCTGTTTTACAGCGTCCTCGTAGCGTGGCGGGTCTTTACACTTCGACACATGGTCTGGCATGATCGACGCTGGCTGGCTGGGAGACTGTAAGAGAGGAGAAGACAACAGAGGCTCAGTCCAAATGAAAAGAGACAACATCATTCAAATGCACTTGCCGCTGTATCGATACGTAAATAAATCAGGAGTCATAATGTCCTTCAGACAAATAGAGTAAGTACCTTATTAGTAGCATCCTTAGGACCAGCTTGGCTGGAGGAGGCTCCTACAGGACCACCACTGGCTGGGAATGTTTCGAGTAAGCTTTGTGCTGCATTACCCATCATCCATGTCTGCAGGGACAGTGAGATAGGTCAGCAACACATTATCCAATGAAATGATCAGATTCAGAATCAGAATTCAGTTTATTGCCAAGTAGGTTTTCAAATATAAAGAAATTCCTTTGATGTATGATCATACAGAAACCCAAGAGGAAATACAAGGTCAAATAAGAGCAAGATCGCAAAAAGTGTTTTATGACACATGACTCCGAAAAAAACAGGTATATCTGAATGAAAAGTGAATGAGCTGTGCAGTTTTTAGCAACATTGTGCATCACAACACCCACTGTCTTTGTGGGAGCAACATACACGTCTGTTGTCGCAACCAAGCTGCTTTTGAGGGACACAATTACGGGCAACCTCAATGAATTGAAGATTGCTCATCACTTCCAGGTTTTTAGCAATGTATCTTTGTTTGACTTTTCTTAGGTACCTCATCAGTTAAAGCCTCACCATCTTCCCCCCCCACACACTGACAGCAGTATGAGTGTTATCCCCAGCTAGCTTTGAGTTGCTATTTCTGTTGCTAATTCTGGCTGCTAGTGTGGCTCAGAGCAGAGGGACGACAGAGGGCACTGCTGTCAGCCTCCACTCAGCGCCTGCTCCAGTTTCCACAAGCCTTGTTTTGATGTGAATAAGGAAGGGTTATTATTATAGGAACAACAAAGATGCATTACCCGTGAAAGATCATCAATAAAGTTAAAAAAACCCTCTGATGTTTGATTAGCCGGAGCCATCATAAACACTGCAGCAGATGTGTGACGTGCAACCTAACTTGAATTAACTGCATGGAAAGCACACTTTATGATTTCAGGTGCACGCACACACACGGATGATAACATACAACTCACACGTTTTCAAGAAATCCAAACCTAGCTTAAAATCACAGCTGATAGTGACGAGTAAAACAGAGACGGACCGAGGCTATGCGAGCACGCGTATGTTTTCTTACCTTTGTGGACGGCTGAGTCTGAGCGCTGCAGTGCTGTTGTAGCGCTGCTGAGGCCTCTATTTTCTGTGGCACCTGTCCAGACGTCTGGATGAGGCCTGGGGCCGCGCTGCTAACAGTAGTGTGTGATTGAATGCTGCTGGGAGGGAGCTGGATCGCGCCTGCTGAGGGAGGATGGGATGAAGCCAGGATGATCTGAGCCTGACCTCGCTGCACGCTTTCAGGCACTGTCTGGTTGATAAATTGATTCTGAGGACCCGCCTCCTCTTGTTTGACCAACACTGGAAGGCCAGGAGAACCACAAGACACTGAGTAGTTTGACAAGTTTTCCTCTTTGACCTTGAAGGGAGCGAGAGGGCTGCGGTGAGGTGGAGAATCTCCCTGCTGACTCCTCTTCTCCACCTCCAGCTGCATCTTCAGCTCCTCCACCAGCCTCTGCTCCCGCTCCAGCTTCCGCATCAGCTCCTCAATCTGCCGCTGCTTCTCGTGGAGTCGTTTGTCCTTCTCAGAGTCCTTAAAAAAGGGCCTCTTCTCGGTGGGACTCTCCTCCTGTGGAGCTCTGTGCGGGGAGGTCACACAGGGGGCTGCAGACAGAGCATCAGGAAGCCTGGTGGGGCTGTCCTCAATGCCCAGACTGGACACCTTGGAGGATATGGGGGACACAGGCGGGGTTAACCTTATGTTTTCAGACTGTGAGGCTGTGGTCTCAGTGGCGGTCTGGGGGTTAGAGTTCTCCTGATACATCTTCAGCCTCTCGATTAGATCTGTCTTAGTCCCAGAAACAGGCAGAGATCTGAGCTTTAGTTCCATTTTCAGCTCAGCAACCTGTAAAGATAACATATAAAGGTAAAATACCTCCTTAACATCTAGCTCGTTCTCGTCTGCAGCATGCTTGAGGTGCATATTAGTGTTAGACTGTGTGCAGGCAGCAACATCTCACCTTCATCTCATCCAGGTTAGCTGGTAAGTGATCCGGCCTGCGGTTGGTCTGAGTGTGTCGGGGGTGCACAGGGGGAGACGCAGCGCTTCCTCTCAGAGCAACTCTGCAGCAGCTGCTTTGTACCTCAGTAGTTGGTCTGTTGTTTTAAGATGGGAAAAAAGGGAGGAAAGATCAGGGATGGAATCTAAACTATTATCCATTTCTCACAATCAACAGCTTCCATGTGAAGAGCCATCAGCAGGAAATGTAGAATATATGAGACAAACAGCAGCTGGGGATAAATAGTTATTAGTTTATGTAAAACCAGGTGTTTTCATTTAGTTGTAATGCATGTCTTTGATATAGACAGGTCTCCTATTATTCTATTTTTAGGCATATATTACAGTTCTCAGATATATACAAATATATAAAAAACATGTCTATGAAGTTTTTTGCTCAAAATACCAATCAGATCACTCATTCTAACCATGCCTCATACTAATTCACCCCCCCCCCCCCAAAAAAAGAGAGGGGGGAGCTCAAATGCTTTTTCTCTTGCGGGTTTACCACAAGGTGAGTTCCTTTTTATATCCGGCCTTTTTACACAGACTCTCTCCAGTAAAGGTTAGCTCTGAGTGTTAGCGATGCTTGCTAATGTAAACAAAGACCATATTACTTCCAAAACAAGTCACAATCTTTTTCTGATAGCGACGTTTCTGATAGGGCCGTGGGTGTAAAGCCATTTTGCATGGAGCCGTACTTGAGAGTGGCGGGCAGGACGGCCTGGTAGCTGTACTGCTGCTGCTGCTGCTGCTGGTTTAAGATCTGAAGCTGCAGGAACTGCTGCTGCTGCTCCAGCAGACGGGCGTAAGCCGAGTCCATCAGAACTTCACTGAGATCCTGCTTCTGGTCCGGGGGAATGTACTGATGGTACTTCAGCTTTTTCACCCGCGGTTTGGGCTCTTTGCTCTTTTTGCTGCGGCTTTTATCCCCGGGTAGCTTGGTTAAGCTTTGCTGCAGAACACAAGACAGAAGAAAAGGAGCATGTCAAAGCTGAGAGGACCATCTGGAGGATATTTGATTCCTGGAACTGATCTCAGTCCAGTTTATCAGGTAACAGAGTAAGCAGTGCCAGTTCCAACATTGCAAGACTTGGAACTGATACCTGACTTTTATAGTTTGAAACATTAAGGTAGAACATTGTTCTGACACCCGAGGAGAACTGCACGATGAGGAAACGGGTAGTAAATGTGACCTTTATTGTTTTACCACCTGCAGCTACAGGATACACAGGAAAATGGCTTGGCACAGGAGCAGCAGGTTCTTGCTATGAAACCAGAAACTCAAGCTGGGTTAAGCAAGCAACCGGCCTCTAATTTGTCAAACTCATTCCTCCTCGGTATTCCAAGGGAGGCAGAGTTCACCCTATGCTCAGAGGATAACCGGATTATGATAAACGCAATAAACGTTACTGCCTCACTCCCATCCTTCGATTTCAGGCCATTCTGTCCTGAAATCAAAGACAACCTGTGGCTGGCACAGACCCCAGCCTAAGGATTTGCTAAATGACCCTGTTGTTCTTTGAAGTTACTTGGCTGTATGCTGACTTTCAGTTTACCATAAAACTGATATCACTTTAAAAAATGACAAAACACAGACTCTGTGTCTTCCGACAACACTCTTCACATTTCCAAAGGAAACAAAAAACAAAACAAAAACAGGCAATACATCAAATTGAGCTCCGTGACTGAGGTCTTTCATGTCGGCTGGGTGTAAATATAAAAAGACTCTAGGTGAATGTACAGCTTAACTTAACTCATCCTTAATAAAAGGAAAGCTTCTCCTTTTCGGTAAACTGCAGCTCACCTTTACAAGAAGTGGCCCCGGGGTGATGTTTGGGACAGAGCTGGTGATTGGCTGAGGTGCAGAGGCTTGTTGGTGGTTTTGTCGCTCGCCCGTGGAGACAGGGCTGACTGCGTTTGATGTGCACTGTGTGTTAGGAGGTGGGGGGAAGCGCTAAGAACAGAAGAGACAGAGAGAAACCACATGATCCGCTCAGTAAGAACAGTGAAGCCGCTACGCCTGTTAGTCATCATCCTGAGCAAGAAGATAGAGTACCTCAACTGGAATGATATAACAAGACACAGGTTGATAAACACGTAGAAGCATGAGAACAAAATGTGTCTACACATTTATTGGAACGTGTCTGTTAGATACAGTAAAACATATGTATATATAAAAGGAGTTTTTCAATAGTAATGCCTCTATATGACTTGCATAAGAAAACCATCAGCAAGAAGGCTTTATTTGTAATAAAGTCATTGAGTCTGATTTTCTTTGACAAAACATTAGACCAAACAATTAAAGGCTCGCAGACTGGAATAGCCATGTTTACATTTGAAGAGGCAGACTTTGGCAGTGAGCAGCATGTCAGCCTTTGAAAAAAAACTAGCCTTCTGAAAATAATTTTTTCCGTAGGCTATACTTAGTGGTTATGTCGTATACTGGGGCAGGATCAACAAAGAAAAAAGAAAATAATTTGACCAAAGAACAAATCAATACAACACATGTAGAGAATTCAAAAACAATCCTTAATCGACTCTCCATCCTGGACTGGTATGTAATATGTTTAGTTTATTTAGGAAATACATTTAAAGAAATGGTTTTACATACATATATGTACTTTTGTTGGTGGCTTAAAAAAGTGAACTTTATTTCACCATCATTAAGGGATATGGTATTTAAAAGAAGTTGATTCTTTCTTTCTTTCTTTTCACTTACTTCCAAAACTAATACAGACACTAGCCAGATTAAGATCTTATCAGCATGACGCAGAGGTACTCCTATTCCACTAAATTATAATAAAAATAATAGAGCTAAAGATAAAACTAAAAGTTCCTTGTATTTGCCTCAAATCAAGTCTCGAATTGTCTTCTCATAAGTACAAAATGGCTACCACAGCCTTCTTTAAAGCAGTATTATTTTAATCATTTTTAAATATTATACTTTTTATTTTGCTGCAGGATCTCTTTTCACCCTCTGTCTGAAACCAGAGCCCAGTCTGCTCTGATTGGTTAGCTGGCTGGCTCTGTTGTGATTGGTCAACCGCTTAGAAATGTCCCGCCCCTTAGCCTATAACATACAATGTGTTGGACTGATAGTCAATAGAAGCGCCAGTGTTTCAGTGATGTCACTATGTTAGGGAAGTAAACAAAGAAGACCAATGGAGGCGTTCAGGCATCGGGTGGGGGTGTGATTTTAGCCTTTGCAGACCATTTACATGCACACAAACACACTACAGGAAGGGAAAACCCTACATTAAATAATAGGGCCTCAATAGAGAACCGCAGTGACGCGTCCTAAAACCCGGAAGTAAACTCCTTCCGGTTCATTCTACAAAAAGCAATGCAATTTCTCCATAGGATTTTGGAAAATAGCTGGAAATAAGATCTGTGGTTGAGACACATTTAAGAGACGGATCACGTTTTGTTCAGCCAGATAATATCCACATGTCTATCCTACTTTTATAATTTTCGAAGCATAAATCTAGTCGCAAGAAGCAAAATGCTAACGTCATGCTATAAAGGAACTACAGCAGGGTCGCTGCTTCAACGTCACGCCGACTTAAGATCCATATTCAAACATACAGATTGTAAATGGTACAAGTTGAAGCGTTTGTTTGAACAGTTATCAGGAGGCAGGTACTTGCTTTCAAACTTCGCGGGAGTGTTTTACGTGTTCGGTGTAATGACGTAAAACGGCCTGGACAACTTCTGTAGTCCTATTCAGCCACTTCAACCATCGTTTTTTAGACACGTAAACTCTTCAAAAAGCTGATGGATTTAATGTCGTAGAACAAAACGTGATCCGTCTCTTCAATTTGTGTCAAACACAGACCTTATTTGGAGCTATTTTCCAAAATCCTATGGAGAAATTGCATTGCTTTTTGTCGAAGGAACCTGACGTGGTAAAAATGCTAACTTACTTTTAGGATGCGTCACTGCGGTTCTCTTACACATGAGAAGCTTCTTCCCTTTATTTTAATAGTTGTTTGTAATTTATATATTGTAAATGTTCATTGTATTGTTGTACCTGTACTGGAGAGTTTAAATTAGAGGAAGTGGAAGTGGCCTCAGTCCCTCCAGACTCCTTTGGAGAGGCAGACGTGGAGCTGGAAGACTTTTGGCTGGCAGGCTGTGGGGGTGATAATGCATCGCTGCTGTCCTCATCAAAGTTGTAGATGTCTGTTGGCTTAGAGCAGGTTACCTCACCACCTGTGGGGCAAGAATCAAACATTAGCAACCACAGCTTAACTAAAGGAAACTCATTGGATTTTGGGTTATGGCACTCCACTTAAATTCAAATTGTTATAAGAAAGTTCGTTTTTTTTTCCATAAAAGAAAACTTGAGTTATGAGTTATAACTAAATAGTAAAAAAGCCATCACTTGAATGAACACACAACAACACAGAAGAGCTGAATAAGCTAACAAAGACATCTGCTGATGTTAAGCATGTAAAATATTTCCACAATTGTACTTAGCGTATATGCATATTAACATTTGTTAATTAGTACTTAACATATAGAGGAGCTACTTGATGTTTGGCCCTTATGGTGGTGCTAGATGAAAAGTCAGCTCATGACCAAAGTGTTTACGATTTGTCCTAAGAGTGAAGTAAACATCTGGGCTGAATTTCATGGCAATCTATCCAAAAGTTTTTGGGATATCTTCACTAATAACCAAAAATGTCAACTTCACGGTGGTACTAGAGGTAAAGCCACGGTATCACCAAAGTACGTAGGCTTCATCCAGTGGGCTCAATGAATGTTTGTTAAAAAATGTGACGTTAATCTGTCAAGCATGTGTAATAACACCAGTAACAGCTAAAACATGTGCCTGCAATGCTGGCTTAAGTTAACTGGCCGTTACACAACTGTTGGTGGTGAGCTTGGCACCAAAGAGGGCTACAACACACTCTGGAAGGCTCAGGTCTGCTGACAGTGAGGATGATACTGATACAGTGTATCATTGTATCATCATCACATGTATCATACAGAGTATCTACCATCATCGTCTTCTTCCACACCGGAGTCCACAGGCAGGATGTTCTTCTCCACCAGCTCCATGGCTCCCGGCCGCTGGGCCAGCTTCTCGTTCAGATCATCCTCCAGCCGGGCCCTCTTCAGCTTCAACTGTGTGGCCTGCAGCGAGGCTTCAGCCTGCGTCTCTGGGGAAAACACAGAGAATCATTCGCTGTGATAAGACTAGCATCAGTTAGACTTTTAAAGGAAAGCTTTACCCACAAAATGACCACTTGTATTTCAATATCTTGAGTTCTTGAAGAACACTTTTTCTCACATGCCTTTATGACGAGTGTTGAACACAAGTTTAACAACAGCAAAACTATACCACATTCATACAGACAATTACCCACTACTTTTAGGATTGGAAAGCAAAGGAATCATTTCATTGTAAAGGGAAACATCGTTTTTTAACTGAGCAAATGTCATTAAATGCTTTCACTCAAATTCAAATCATCCGTTTGCAAACTCACACAAAAAGTGAAACTTCATCAAAGTTAATTTAGTCAGACATAAGATCACTACTTCACAAGCGCCTTTTCGCATTACTCGTCAGGACTTGTATTAACGTGAGAATGTTTATTTAAAAGTGTTTTAAATAGTCAATAGAGAATGTCTTTGCAAAGTAGAGATCATACGACTGAGTGAATGAGTCTTGGATTTTAGTGGTGGAGTTCTGTGATAGTTTGTAAACCAACATTTTAATTTAGTTTTGCAGTTTTTAAAAGGGCTTCTATTTACTTCAATTCAGCCAACAATGTCGCTGTCCGTCACCCCTTCATTTATATGAAAAAAAGACACAGGGTGAGTAGTTGATATATAAATGATTATTTTGGGGTTAAGTCTTCCTTTAACTGCTTTGTCAGAGTGACTCACTGGAGACCTACATAACTTCTATGTTCACTTCAAAGACATTTATCTGGTTTTAACTTTGTAAAGCAAATTGAAACAGCCATTGGATGAATGAGCACCTTATTCATCTCTGTTATCTAGAAGCCATTAAGAGCTCACAGGAGAAGATTACCTTGCAGGATGTGCATACGGACCAGCTCAGAGCGCTCAGGTCTCCTGCACAGTTTGTGCTTTAGGAAGCTCCCAGTCTGTAAGAAAATACAAATAAATAACATATATTTTGGGGTTATCATCTAGATTTAGACCAATACGATCAGTAGCTTCAGTTTGACTAGTCTTACCCTGGCTCTCTCCAGGCTGCGAATCTGCTCATGAAAGGCAGCAGGTGTTTTCAGGGCTGTGAAAAGGTGAAATAACATTTTAGATTATGACCCCTTTTTATTCCCCAAGGCCATTTACTTTGGGGTGTTTATTGTAGTTATTCATTTTGAATAGCAACCATTGATTGATAATTGAACTACAAACAGAAAGAGGTTAATGCACAACATGCTGTAAGTGGAATAATGTGAGGTACAGAATATTTCTACTGCATTTACTCTTTGTTATGGATTAAGGGAAGCATTTTGAATGAACCAAAGTCCCTTCCTTCACAGCTCACAAAGCTTCATCTCTGCTAGATTTATATATACTGTAATTAATCATGTTGTCCTTTTGACATTTAGACACAAATCAGCAGCAAATATAATATAAACGTTTGGCGGTAAAAGGGCTGGTATTGTTTCAAATAACACAGTACCAGTACATATACCACTTCCCCTACAATTATGATTTATCAATATTGTACTGCATTTGATACTTTTTTTATTACCTCATTCAATACCCATCATATGAATGGAAGCAGCAACATGCCACCAACACCCCATCTCAATGATTGCTATACAAATACATTTTGGAAGTGTTAAAAATGTATACAAGTTCACTATTTCACTAGAGCAACAGAGTCAGTATGGGTTGAATCTGCTTACGGTAGCGGGCCAATCGATGGTTGCATTAAATACAAAAACGTTTGCAGTGATTGGCTGCGAGGAAAAAAAATACTTCTCGGGATCTTGGTACAGAATGGATTGAAGAGGTATTGCTCGAGTGTGGACGATTCAACTTGCGACTGGGTTATTTTGGTCGATACCTTGAAGGTATAAAGCGCTAATATTCAGCTCAACTTATAATACACAGTAAACTCAAGGACAGTAGAATTCTGCCTGGAATACAAAAGGAAGGGCATTTGCTATATAATGTAAATACATCCGTCTGTTTTATAAAAATATATCCCTATGTATCATTTGATTCAGAATGCTTAGAACATTTGTGTCATACAAAGGTCACTATGAAGTGCACATAAGCATCATTTCACCATCTCTAATATGTTGTCAGCATTTCCTTGACAGTCCATCCTGTTATTCATATTCAAGATCATCATTTCATGTTCTTGTCTCTGTCCGCCTGCATGAGTGTGATATTAGTAAGCAGGAGCTCATGGGAGTCAAACAGGAAGTACCAGCTTTACTGACTCAAGCAGAGAGTGACTTTTTGATCTGGCAGAATAAACTTGTCCTGTTTTAAACGAGGTCTGGCTCTGAGTAGTCACCTCCGCTATCACCCGCACTGTTTGGAGACACACTGGCTGGAGTGGGAGAGTTGCTCTTAGGAGTGTGTCAGAGAGGAAAGCAAAACATTCCTGCTCGTCACCTAAACCTCAGTGCATACCTAGCATAAGCCTATAAGTGGGAGCAGCAGAGTGCTTTAGTGGAGGATGGCCGTAGGTCTGAGCGAGGGCCACGCTTGGCCGGGCCCCTGACCTCCACTGCGGGCTCAGGCGCTGACTCATGGGGCCGAGCGGAGCCAGAGACTGCAGGAGACTCAACGGAAAACAGGACGAAGCGAAAGAGCTTGGTCTTATTTTCTTTCTACCTCTCCAGCTTTCAGCATGATTCTGTCACTTATTCAGCTTATCTTTTATTAGGAGTAGCACAGGGGACTGAGTCTGCTCCACTCCAGTCTCATCAGAGGATGGACGGTGTAAAGCACGAGTGCTTTCTTTCTGTTATGGCACTGGGTTGTTGTTGCTTGACGGCTTATTGTGGTAAATATTTAAATTATTTTCCCGGGTTTCTGTTGGTTTCAAGTCAAATACAAGGCTTTTTAGGGCTTTTACATAGAATTCAATTAAGTACTAATTAGTATCTTGTTGATATAATAGCACAAACATGCAGGAAAATGATACCCTATGAATATAAATAAGTTCCATAATTACTTTGAGAGCAGTCATAATCTAGCTAGAAGTGACATCTAAATCTTATGAAGCTGGTAAGTTTGCACGATAGTCAGCATGGAGGTATTGACACACTTAATTCATTACATTTTATTTGCAAGAACAAGAGTAGAGAATTAAATCTCGGAACTATAAAATCAAAACCAATATTAGACTTTTTAAAGCCTGCATTTCCAACGGTTTAATTTTAGACTCTAACAAGTGGAAAATATCTTTCATCATTATGTTTACAGGAGTACAATAACATGACTATCAATAACAGTCTGAATGAGACAATACACGTTTACACTGTCTAGATAAGGATATATAAGATATTGATTCATGTGCAGACGTACACAATGTTTTTATGCAACATATACAATTCTAAAATCCCGAACTTCCCTAATAAATTGGTTAGATGTGCAAAATAATCTTTTTAACATTTTGATAGACCTGTGTGAGCTCAAACATTGTCACCTTATATCAGTGGTGGGTGAGGAACTCAGATCTTTTGAGTAAAAGTACTTTTACCACTTTGTATAAATACTCTCTGATAAGGAAAACCAAGAAAGACTACAAAAGCATAAGCATCAACATGCATTTCAATTATAAAAAGTAAAAGCAATCATTTTGCTGGCTCATTGCAAACAAATATATAAACATGTATTATTATGATGTATGCATTAATGTGCTCATCCCTGTGATATTGAAGCTGATAAATAAGGATTTGTATATAAACTGCTTGTGCATTACATCAAGGGAATAATAAAGGTAATCTTACCATATACAAATTCCTGATTAATTATCTGTTGAGTAATTTGTAGAGACCTAATCTAAATATTTAAAGTAATTGAAGTTTAATAGTGAAATAGTGGAGTAAAAAGTACAACAACTGTCTTAAAGTGCAAAATAATGCTACTCTAAACCATTGCCTTAAAGACAACTAAAGCAGGTGTGGTTAATACACTTTGTAGAGCATAATCACAAATAACATTATGACGTTTAAATGGGTCTCAAATTATTTTAATGGAACTACACATATGTCCCCCAAAAGCACCGAAGATGTTTTGTTGATTAAGATGCAGTAAAGTAAACAGATGATTTGTATCCCTAATATTATGCCTGCAGAAAGTATAGAATTGTTATGAGAGAGAAAGGAATTCTGGGATTTTGGACATATTGGTAACTTTCTTGCCGACTAATTTCTTTAGGTGAAACTATTGTTAGTGTGTGATGTGATAACTCACGCGGCATGATGCCTTGCTCCACGAGCTGCTCCCGACTTCTCCTCTGCTGCAGACAGAGCTGGAGGACTGCAGAGACACAGAGGTCACAGTTGAACTTTAACCATTCAGAGCCGAGTCCGCTGAGTACTAACAACCATCTCTGCCATAAACTGTGAAACCTGCCAGACTTCAAATAAAACAAAATGCTTATTATTTCTCAATCAATAACCACCCCAAAGGCCGGAGAGCATTCCCTCTTCACCACCACTGACATCCAATCCACTTCCTGCATGCTTTCAACTGATGTTTATCCCACAAGTTTACTACAGTTACTTCAGGACAGTGCAATGCGATAGGAAAAAAAAGTTCCAAATGAGCGTCAGTATCTCTTACTGGGATGCAAATACACAGAGAAGTCAAACAAAGTATCTACAGTACAGAATACACACAGATGAGAGAGGGATTAATGTCTGCAGTCGCAGTAATGAGCAAAAATGGCAATGGTCATAACGGCAGCAAAAGGTGAGTCATGTGTATTTGTTAAATTGTTTAGAAAATGTAATCTTGCTTATAGTGGATAAGCAAGGAGCAGAGGCACATCAAAGACTGACTATCTCTCAGCAGAAATAAGAGTCTCGCATGCAGGCCCCACACCGTCAATATAAACTGTAGTTAAATCCCAGTTTAAACATTTATAAACAAGTGAGCGTGGACATGTTATTTCAGCAGAATAACATCACTTTATGCAGAAAAAACATGAAGGGGAAGGTGGGTGATGGCGACGAATGAGGCAGCGGGTTGAGGTACATGAGACCTTTCATCGTAACCAATGTAGTGAAGTGAACCCGGCTTTGCTACAGCTACTCTGTGGCTCAGGGGAAACAGCTACTCCCACTCACACACAAACACACACAGACGTGCTGCGACTCTCCTGGGAAATGCGCTGCGTCTGAACAAGCCTCTGTGACTCACTCTAGCAAAAATAAACTGGGCAGCTGTGAGAACAAGGCCTGGGAACCATGAAATTCAGGGGTTGTTAAGGGGGTGGGGTCTACGGTTGTACGCGGAGAGCCGAGGGGACATTCACTGGCTTCCACTGGTGGGCAAGGGAACTCAGAGTGACAAGTGCAGAGGCAAAGGGTGGGAGGCTGAGACCACTCTCACAGCAGCCCATCAACTGTGGGGCAGAGAACACAGTGTGCCCGCCTGCTGTGTTTCCTATTAAAGACCCAGGCGGCTTGAGACAAATCATACCAGGAGATTGTAAAAACAAAAGAATTGCCATCAATTTGTCTCAATATTCATATCCACTGCATTTGGAAAAAGCGCCACAGGCTAGAAGATTTATAAGCACATATTGCTGCATATCAATAGCATCAAAAGCTTCTTTCCAAGAGAATAAAGAGTTTAATTTGAGCGCCAGTAGGGGGGTACACCTCATGCCTAGGGGTCCCTACTCATTTTGTGTCATGTTGTGTTCAAAGTGAACCCTGGCTAACCTCTCCACGATGCAAACCGGCTCCGCTCTCTTGCTCACCAGCAGAGCGTAAACAGAGGAGAAACAGAGAGAGAGCTCTGCTGAAATCTCTGTCTACTGATGTAATCTCTAATCTCAGACCAAGTTGTTCTCAGCAAATCATCCCTGGAGGTCTTCCATCAAAACTTTGATTTTATTTGACTTTTCTGGGGGGGGGGGTTTTCCAGTAAAAATAAAGTCCAAAAAAACTGTTTGGTGTGGTTTCAGATACTGCTCGCGCGGATTAAGATGAATTTAGTTTAGGAACAGAGTGACACTGGGTTATGATGACTTTACTGTCATAAATACCAAATACTTTAAACACAATCCCATTTTAGCAAACACCAAGTCAAACCACGAATATAGAGTTTACTAATTCTGATACATTTTCCTATGATGGAGTCACAACTCATGTACTGTAAGGCACATTCATCTAGTATCATTCATACACCTTGTCTTGTACTGAAGAAGGAGAACACAAATGAAGTATGGTATATTCAGAAAGTGCTTATTTGGAGGTCACGTTAACAGTACGTCAAAGCACAAATCAACCTAAATAACTGATAGTGTGATACTGTAGAAGTGTGATACTATTATTAAAGTGTTTATAATACAAATACCATTATGTCATGCAAATAATCTGGCGCCTCTTTAAAAACATAGTTGTTTGTTACTTTTTTTGCTTTGTTTACCTCCTACAAAGCCCTGCACACAAATACGTTTCTTTTTCAGTTTTCCTCTAGATATCCCAAAAATTGTTATCAGGAATTCTTTTGGGCATAAAAATCGAGTAGAGAACATCTAATATTGTGACATTAAAAATCAGGAAAGCTTGAAGGGGCCTCTTGGGGGTCTTCCCTTTCCTGTAGTGTGTTGTATAGGTTTGTGTGCCCCCAGATTGAGTTTCTGTCCCACACACTCGACCCCCCTGCCTGAAACGCCTCGATTATGCACCTTTGTTTACTTCCGTAACATAGTGACATCACTCATTTCTATTGGCTAGCACTCTAACACATTGTACATGATAGGCTAAGAGGCGAGACATCTCTAAGAGGTTGACCAGTCACAACAGAGCCGGGCAGCTAACCAATCAGATCAGACTGGGCTCTGGTGTCAGACAGAGGGTGAAAAGAGGTGCTGCAGCGCAGACAGTATGAGACAAATAAAGATCTTTTTGAACATTAAAGTATGGAGACCTGTAGAGACACAAAATACAAATATGGATCTGAACATTATAATACTATGGCTCCTTTAAGCAGTGTCATTTTTATATAACAAATGTATAGAAGGTTAAATGTACCTTTATTATCATTTTAAATATATCTAAATCGAAAATGTATTGCAGCAATAAACGATGATATGGGCACTCAATGAATTTAAGACGATTTGTAAGTTGTTGTAATTTTCCCTCAGCAAAAAGTCTTAAAAAAAGAAGGAAGTGAGTCCATGAGTGGGCATGTCTGTGTTTGTTTAAAAACAATAATATTAGTCAGATCATGAATTATGTGTTGATTTGAATAAACCTGAAAATCTTGCATGGTGGCCCTGACAGAGAGGAATGTACACAAACTAAGCATGTATAGTATTATGAACTGGTGCCATGTTATACATCTTCTTACTATATCCTAAAAGTATGGCTAGGCAATGTGATTATTAAATATTACAATATTTAGATCAAATACCCTTATATTGATATCGCAGCAATGTTATAGGGATGACTATTGGTGCTTATGCCAAAATATTTACTCAATGAGGTTCCTGATAAATATTCATCAGTAATGTTGATATAGTGACTAAGTGGGTAAAGGCAAATACCAGAAGAGCTGGAGACATCTGGTAAGTCCAGACGTAATTACGTCACTTTACTGTAATGCAACCGTGAAAACCAGGAAAAGATAACACTTATGCCATATTACGACATCATCCATCATTTTAGAAATCATGCCAAATCAAAAACAATTTAAACATACACTCATGACCCTCTGGAGTTTATCAAATATTACTTCAAAGAAGCAGTAATATTGGTTGTCAATTAAAGAAAGCTATGTTACGTTTTCGAAACAAAAACAAAGTCACTATTACTCAACTTCTGGTCTAACCAAGGACACTTTTTCCGCTAATGGATGCAGACAAAGAATATAAAAAATGCAAATAATGATAAGAATCTTGATCTGCAGTATATCGTTGTATTGCACTCCATCTGAATCAAGCTCATTGTGTGTACTAACATTACAGGTGTTGCTTATATAATGTGACAGAAAACCATAATAGTAGTTCAACAGTGCCAATATAAACACAGTCAGTATAAACTGCATGTTCCCCCTCGCAGACTGTGACTGTTTTTCTAGAGAAACTTTGATTCAGGATCCATCAGGACACAACAGTCTCTCCTGTAAGAACGATGCATGGCATGACTCATTGTGATGAGCTTTACTTTTGCCCTGTCATTTCCTGTTGGGGATGAGTCTACGTCACTACAACCTCTTCTCCAACTGACAGCTTTAGTAAACATTAGAACAAGTTTAGCATAGGAAAACATACAAATACAACAATGAAAAGCATGCGCGGGTTAGACAAGGAAAAAGTTCAAAAGGCACCTGATTTGAATTTACCCCTGCAGATGGAAGGGGTCTCCACTTCAAGGCAGGCCATGGAGGACAGCGGTGGGTTGCTTGGCGGCCAGGTCTGGAGTCCCATGGAGGGATGAGGCCAGTGGAGAACGAGGGGGTCAGGGGGAGAATAGACCCAGCGCTGAGCGAACGACAGCTGGCTCTCAGAGCTGCAAACAGTCCCTCCTCTCTGGCTCTGTGCTGGCCTCTGTAGAGAAAGTGTGTGCCTGTGAGTGTGTGTGTGTGTGTGTGTGTTTAGTGCTCAGTCAATGTCAGGAGGAGGGAACACAGCGCTGCTCATGTTAACCCTCTCTGGGTCATTTCTCTCTACTCACAGAGGGCTCATCAGACTACAGCACAAAACCCAGAGGATATTTTCTTTTATGAACACTCAGCAGGGAATCGAATATTTTATTACTAACTTTCACATAGTTGATTCAAACAAGCTGTTGGGAAATTCAAACGGGCACATCTCCATGAAAAACTGTATGAGTGTTTTTTTTCTTTTTCAAAAGAAGTCGTTGAAGCACTACATAACAATGACAAGAAAAAACACACTGGGCGCTCAGGGTCATGGAAGATTATCGTTAAGCATTTTGTAATCATTTTTGTTTACATGAATAGATGCAACAACATTGATTCAAATCAGCAACTTCATCCTAGCTGTTGTATGGTTTGTTTCAAGTGGGGTTGTATACGGTACTTACTCATATAGTCACTGTATGATAAGCATTGTACTGCTGTATCAAAACCTATTTTAGCCACCTAACAAAGACTGTTCATAGGAACATCTATATCAGTTTATGGATATTTGCCAAGGAGCAGAGTTTGTGTGCTGTGGGAAACCAGAAGATCATATCAAGTTGTTTTTTGTGACGTAGCCTATGTAAGCAAAGTTATGGAATGTGTTATTACCAAACTTTTTGTGTTTTTTGATAGTATAGTAGATATGAGATTTGGACATGCAGAAAAGGGCTGTGGGTCGGACTCAGCACCAGTACATGTGAGCTCCATCCACTTGTTGAGCTACTAAGGCACACAGGCTAAAAAAAAAGACCTTTTTTCCTAAACCTAACCACTTGGAGTTGAGACCAAACATTGGGTAACCTACCATCATTACAATGCTATCATAACATAGTGTAAGTGTAATCATAACATTGGGTCTGCATCTTCTTGCTTACTGGTGGGTGCAGTTTGCCCCGTCAGATGCATTAAAGTGGTATTGAAAACAACTACTGACAGCCATTAAATGGCCTGATAACAATCATAATCGGGGCCAAATATATCACACACTGATGTTGATTTTGATAAGGTGGACATTTTGTTCAAAGCCGTAAAAAACTGGCTTTTCATGGCAGAACCTGTCTGCTTTTTCAAACTGGGGGCGTGCAAATATCCATTTAAGTTAGGTATACACTGATTATAGATAAATACCTTATAAAACCCAGCTTCAAAACATCCAAAATAGCAATTTATTCCCCAAGAACTCCATCTTGCATGTGACTATTTGTCCAAAAATGTGATGAGAAAACATCTACTTGGTCAGAAGAAAATCAAAGTGGATTAAATGCACCAGCTAATACATGCATAGTCGTTGCTTACAATGGTGGTTAGATCCATCCACGACTACAAACGCACCAACAGGAAATGAGATAAAAGGGAAATTACACTAATTGTGGAGAGTTCTGTGTTTCTCAGTGGGTCCAGGAAGGCTGGTTAGACTGGGATTAAGAATCAAGAAATATGCATGTAAAACAGCATGGGACACATGGGACACATGGAGTTGATAAAGTAAATGGGACTCGTACAGTCAGGCACAATGTTTTATGACACTTCACAGCTGGGTTTGAATAATGGTGAACAAGACCATAAAGAAACATGGGAGGGTAGTTGGAGCTTTTGGTGTGTGGAAAAGCATATTTCTGCATGTCTCACCGTCCGTACATTCACAGAATACTTTTGAATTTCCATTTCTTTCAACAACTGATTTTATTAATGCCTTAACACCTGTTTAGTCCCACAATCGAAACCTCTCTCGTGTATCAAAGTCAGGTGTGGGTTATCACTGTCCCTTTTCAGTCCAGAACAATGCTGTTTCTCAACTTCAGTAACAATTTTAAAGTCTAATTTCTTAAACTAAAACGTCTACTAATTCAAAATGTCTGTGTTCAATTAAAATACTGCAACAATTTCACTGCATTGACTGTTATTAATAGTTATTTCAGCTTGATAAAGATCACGGTATAACATGCAATTGCTTTCCTCGGGCCAGCTGTTTTTCATTTTTACAACCTCATAATTACTCATTTAGACTAGAGCAAAAACATTCAAGTTTACAGGTGCAGTCTCTAAGCAGTGTTTGATTCAGGATTCAAAGATATCTTTAACTTCACAATAAATCACATCACTGCCTGATATATTCCTACAAGTATGAGAAGATTAAGTGTACTTTTTACACCTGTTGCTCTGTTCCCTTTGACTGGAAAACCAGGCAAAATACTGATTCATTGACCAAACCTAGGGCCGTAAACACGAAGCCATATGGACAGACTTCTTCTTGTTCATGAAAGATTTTTATAGAACAAACCTCTTGGGGTGAACAAACTAAACTGAATCACTTTCTGAAACAATATGTTCAGTTCTCAGTTCAGTTGAGAGCAAATGTGCTGGGACTCAAAAGTGAAGCCAATGCAGAAGTGCACATTTCTTTGATATCCATCAAGGGGAAACGCTGGGAAAAAAGAAGTCCATTTGTAAAGAAGTCTATGAGAAAATTACAAGGCGAAGTAGTCGAAGAGGACTGTCCTGGATGTCCTCAAATGACCTTCTCATACTGCCTGTGCTGCAGCACTTCTTTTCACCCTCTGTCTGAAACCAGAGCCCAGTCTGCTCTGATAGGTTTGCTTGCCAGCTCTGTTGTGGTTGGTCAACTGCTTAGAAATGTTTCAGATGTGTCCCGCCCCTTAACCTATCACACACAATCTATTGGAGCGCTAGCCAATACAAGAGTGAGTGTTACACAGTGATGTCATTATGTTAAGGAGGTAAACATTGTGTGGAAGAGGAACTCCCACTGGAGGGAACTTTGGAATTGTAGCCTTTGCAGACCATTTACATGCACACAAACCTACACATTACAGGAAAGGGAACACCCCAAGAAGCATAATAGGGCATCTTTAAAGTAGAAGAAGTGTGTTCCACAGAAACAAAGAACAAGGGTTTTGGGATAATTAACACTATAGCCACTTACGAATAACGCTACAATGATGTCATTTTGAGAAGTTAGGCAGTACGCTTTAAGCTTTAAATTGTGTTTTATCACCATTGAAAAATGGAAACAGTTCATTGCAAATACTTAATTGCAGAAACGAAGGGCAACACTTGTTTTCCATCTGGAAAACGTATTACTCATGCTTATTCAGTTAAAACCAGACTATAGTTTAGCACAAAAGATCTTTATGTTGGTGCAGCACACATACTATACACTGTCATCGGTATCATATTTTGACATGATAAGCCACAAATCACGATTTTCATTTCATTTTTCATTTCAAACCTTTATTTAATCAGATTGGTCCCATTGAGATCATAGATCTCTTTTTCAAGGGAGACCTGCAGCAAATAGGTTCCACATGAAACATAAAACAATAAAGGACATCATACATATTTACAGGTACATTTACATAGTTATAGACATTTACAAGTGCCCATAGTATCAAAGAGCATTTCATTTAGCCTAGCTTTAAAAACATGCAGAGGAATGAGATTGCTCAGTTTCAATTCTTGCTGAAGACTGTTCCAAGCAAGTGGAGCTGCGCACATAAAAGCTGTCTTACCTAAGACAGTCCTTGCTCTTGGCACAACTAACAATATGGAATTCAATGATGTAATCATGTATGAACACATAACTATACATGTTCCCAAGGAAAACCTTTGATTGTATTATTTACTTTGGCTCTGATTATGTGTTGGCTCCCGCCGGGAATTTCATCTGATCCCCAACGTCATAACGCAAACAAATCATTGAAAATAATGTGTTTTCCTTGTTGCCTTGCTCTTAAATCGGCGATGATCTTTCTGTCTTTGAGACCGCAAAGGGAAATTATTTTAGTCACACAGGAGGACGGAGACCCTCTTAAACGTCAGTGAAACACGACTCCTGATAATCCAAAAGCTGTGATATTTAGGGTCAGCAGAAATCAATCATATGTATTTATACTGCATCACATATTGTTTGTCTATGCCTGTGTGATGGGGAGTTTATTTAAATGTGCATGTGTGTAATGTATGGATATGAATCGCACATATAAAGTAGTGCAAAAACAAAAAAACATCAGATTCTCATGTTACCACAAATTAAATGATTATAAAGGAAATGTGTCTGTCTATACACGTCCATTACTTCAGTGTCAGTATCATTTTAATATTACTTGGGATTGTTTGTGTTGTGAAAAACGTAGGCGTACTGACATTTGGATGAGTACTTTTTGTGACACAGCCAACCATTGCACAATGTCATTCTGCCCCCCCCCTCTCGATGAGAATCTCTGTAATTAGGAGCTTCACATTCCCCAAGGGTGGACAACGCCATTCTCATCTGCCCCATTACCACAGTGTAGCCGTTTTCCAGTGGAGGAAACCAGCTGCATTACAGGTTTCTTCACAATGACTCATTTCAATGACGAGAAGTGAAACATTTGGTAGTAATTAAGTGATATAGAAGAATCGGAACCTGGCATTACGGAGCAAAAACACTAACACAATTAGGAAAAAGGGGATGGGTATGTTGGTGTACAACGCAATGTTGTTGGTATTGTGAGCCTTGACTCTCAGCCAGGAACAATGCCAGCCTTCATTGTGCTGACCATGTTAGACTCTCATTTCCCTATGCTGTTACACCAGGGTCTGAAAGGAATATTGATTACTGTACATAAACTGCATATAAGAAGGGTATTAGGTTGGCATTCTAAAGGGTGGAGTTACAGTAAGTGCAACCAAACAAGATTTTTCGGTGATGAAAATGTTAAATCAAACTTTCCTGAACTTTAAACACATTGTGAAACAACTGTAAGACAAATTGACACAACCAGACTGGAACACACCATGCTAGCGACTTGTCAATTGTAAGGTAGCCACGCCCTAAAGCACACACCGTTTATTGTCTATTTTACAAAATGGGACCACAATTTACAAAATGAACTTTCAGTTTTGAAGTATTTGAGGAGAAAAAGTTACTAACTCATTCCCTCAACTTATTTCCTGAGATGTTCTTGATATGTATGCACAGTAAAGTAATACTATAATAATGTGTCTGCCCAATGATGTAACACAGTTTACAAATACAATATATTTAAGAAGAGTATTATGCTGGTCTGTCTGGTCATTATTGATCAGGGAGGTTGAGTCATTGTCCCCTGCACACTACAGACATAAGGAACTATAACAAACTGAATGTAATTGGATAAGAGTCAAAAGGACACAACTCTTGAAAAGTGCTTTTGAATGGATGGTTTTTATTAGCTGCGTTGGTGTATTACAGTAGGCTATGGTGTTGTTAAACTGCTTCAATCTCTGCACTCTGTAGCTAACACCTTTGAGTATTACTGACAGCTTTATGAGTGACCCTTAAATACTGAATGGAAAACACATTCACTCCATCGACATCTCTTACCTTCTCCACTTTTTGGATGAAAAAAGTAGTTATTATGTTTGACATCTATATAATATGGTACATTAGATGAAATAGACAAAAGCTGGATATTATTTATGAGTCTAATGTTTCCTGGAGTTATTTTTCTAGTGCTGAAGTGCCGTCATACAGTTGTCCTGGTTAGACAGTGCACTCCATCATTTTGATACCAACACCGTGAAGGCAATCATTGACATCATCTCATGCGGGGGCTTCAAACTCACGCACTTACTAAGATGAATAACATCTGTTTGTTTATGCTCCAAGTACAGTACAGGGTCAAGGTCAAACAACATTTTATGACAAACACTTTAACTTGTATCGCATTAAAAGAACAACACCAAAGGTCAAAACACTCTGAAAGCCGATTTCAAACAACCACTTAAAGGGTTTGGGAGTAACCCTATCCTTTCTCTGATGATGCCTGTTGATGGGCACACTGTAATGAAATTCAGGTGCACTGTGATGAGGGAGTCATCTATACAGCACCTTTCAGCTCACATAGGTATTTCCTATAAAACCCAGACTGCATCAAATTCCTTGTGGATTTTCACTGGGGTGGTTCCAGAAAGAATCCAAGAGAAAGTCTCGATAAGACGCACATTTGGAGTAATTTAGGGGCAGGTATGCAAAGTAGACAGCTCCCTCCATAACACGCAGCTCACTTCTGGCCCACTCTCAGACAAAATGTCAAACAGAATAAGATCGCAAGCACTTGGTTGAGCATGTGTTGCTACACCGAAGACAGATGTTCAGTTTAATCAAACTAGGAATCTGTTAATCAGACTAGTTCTCAAAGGATCAGGTGTTGGGCTGTGCATGACTGATTGAACATTTATAAAACACTGACATTTCAAGCCTCAGAGTAAAGTTATTTATCATGGTAGTGAAACGTCTGGGCGGCTGCCACGGCATTATCCTCAGTAAGGCATTAGGTGTATCAGATTACACCTGGACCTAAATTTAGGCAAAGACAATAAAGCAGGAATGTGCTTTAATGATGGGATGTTCTGTACGCTGGCTGGGGCCTGATCATCAGCCAGTAAATGGATATAAACAGCTTTTGATTTCAAATGAAAAATATGAGAATATTCACTGATGTCAAGAGAGATTAGATATGTTTGCAGTAAAAGTGAAAATACATTTTCACAGGGGAGTCTCCACAACAGCATTGCATCCCATGAAGGCCTCTGCAGATGGTGGGAAAGCCAGAGGGAAATCCCTGTAGGCCTGCAGTTTGCTTTGAAGCTGCGCTACAAGCAGCTGCCACGGGACGCAAAAAGAGGCAGGCCACAGTCGGCTCGGGCTACGTTAACATCGCCACCAAAAACAACTAATTGCACACACTTACCAAAAAGAAAACATATTCACAGCTGCCTAAAGGCAAACGGCAACCACGTATCATTTGTATTTGCTCTTTTGGATAAACCAATCAAACACATTCTTTCCCACGTTTTACCAAGATAACCAATCAGTCAATATTTACAGCAATTTATTGAGACGGTGAGGCTTGCGAAAAAAAGTCGTTTTCTTATGATATCCAAATACCATAGAAATTGACTAGACTGATTTACCATTACCATGACTCAATGCATCCAGATAATACAACTGAGTCATGCCACAGCGTCATATGGATACATTTATTTCATTAGCTGTGGCATATTTTTTACGAGTAATCCCCTAAAATCTATTTACGTTTATTATTATATGCTTAGAGTGATTAAACTCAAGGATTTTATTTCCCAACTTCTCTCATATCCGTTTTCTGTTCATGTAAAGCTGGTCCGAATTGAAAATGTTCTACTTTTATTTAACTTAAATGTAATTGTTTCTTTATTATTGTTGTTCTACATTGTTATAGTTTTACCCATGACAGAACCACTGTCAACACGAACAAGAATTATCTTTGTTTCCTCAATCATGGTGTTTTTAAAAAACTTCTCAAATCAAATAAGGCCTACAAGGTACAAGACTAAATATTAACTTATCATTTTTAAAATGTCTTCAAAATAACCGTACAAAGCAACTCATTTAAAAATAGTGGACAAGAAGGCAAAGGAGGTGTGTCTTCCTACAGTAACGTCACTGCACAGAAGATTACTGACATCATACAGTTCATCTAGTTTAAGGTTGGAACATGAGGACAATAAAAGATTACAGCTGTTTTACATCGGTTTGATTTGGCCCCATAAGAAAACATTTTAAAAAGTGTTGAAAGAGTCGTGTGTACACAGCCATAAAGAAAGGGGGAATGTTTTAAAAGGGATGTAGAAAATTGTCGCCATGAAAAAAACAACCCACATTGGCCAGCGATTATCTCAACACAATAAAGCAGGCGCAGACTCTGCTGCTAAAAATAGCCTTTCGTATAGCCAGAACAAGCAGCTGGACGAGGGGGAGAGAGGAAAAGAAGAAAATCTTTCCGTTTCTGTGCGAGTCTGGGGCATAACGGGGTCCCCATAATCATGTGGACTTCATGTCAAAAAAACAAATGTTACAACTCCAGCGATGGAAGGGCACATTCTTCACACTTCCCCTCTAACATTCCCTGATTTCAACAAGCAAAACTTTCCCATAAGCGCAATTAACCCCCAAGTGGCTGTTACTCAGAGCCGTTTCACACAACATGCGACCCCTTCCCATCACCTCCTTGCTGGGGGTTGGTTTGGGGTCAACCAAAGACAGAAATAACCTCTTGTTTGCTCGCTGGCATGTTTCAACTCGTTCTGTTGTTCTGGGAGTAGGACCTGAAACCCATTGACATTGATACTGTAGGATCTGTGAGAGACAGTTTAAACATGCAGCTTGCAATTGTAATCATTTCTGGCTAATAATATGAATAGAAATGTAATTTAAGGATCCAGTTCAAGAAAAAAATAAAGAAAAATAAAGAAATAACACTATGATACTTCTGCAGTTGATTAATTACATTACATTACATTCTGCCCCTTCCTTCAGACATCCTCACAGAGCCCCTCCTCCAACACACACATGACCAATGAGGGCATGCATGAGATACGTTTGTGCACGAGATGGAAGGCTGACAGGCAGGTAGGCCATCCAGTTATCTGCCGTGGGCCGAGGCAGATAATAGGATTTGCTTTTTACAGCGCCACGGCTTCCACAGATGAAATATTTGTATGTATTGTCAAAGCACTTTATTCATTGCTATCGGGATGTTAAGAGCATTCCATGGAATATAACAAAAAGTGTTTCTGAAGTGAATTACCTACCCTACCTTTAAGTATTAGATATGAGTATGTATACATTTTCTGAAATTGAATGTCTAAATATGCAAATTAGGTATTATCTTATGCCAACTTTTCAGGATAAATCTACAGCCTGCATGAGCATGTTCCTAGAGGCTATTATGAATGGGGCATGACCTGGAAGCCTTGCGTCGTCTCGTAAGTGAGGTTCTCTAGCCGAACGTGTAAGGTATCTATGTTATGGGCTTTTTACCTTGTGGTGTTCGTGGTGTTGGAACTCTGGGTAATGATGTGTCGTGTACATTAAGGACATGAGGACCGTGACTGCTGAATTCAAATCCACTAGAGTGCATGTACCTATCCAGAGGGGAGCCAGAACTTGATAGAGCTTGTCGCCGCACAACCAACCGTAATCTTGTGGCGAGCTAAACCCCACATCACTGGGCCAGGCCAGTTGGAGGGAAATATGGTTAACATTAGGGAATACTACATTAGAAAGGATTCTTCCAGGGACACTGAATATGCAATACGAGATATTGTAAACACCGTAACTGCACTGTGCTATCTTCCCCATCCCTTAGAGTAATGTTACCAATCCCTGTCTTGACCAGCCCCTCTGCCCATGTGGTTCGCCCTGCTCTCCCCATGTACCTCTTAGATATCTCGATTTTGGCTGACATGCTGTGTGCTGACCATGGATACATAAAATATAGGACTAGTCCTAACACAATTATCATGGCAAGTATGCAGAGGAACCATTTTATGATTGTCCAGGCTCTCCAGTAGTATCAACATTGCTCACGGTTGCGTTGTCGTTTTCCCAGGCGAGCCGTCATCACGAGGTGGGAATGCTCCATGGATAATACAGTAGACAGCTTTAGTAAGATAAACTCAAATGTGAACTTATTGTGTATTATGAATGGTTTTTTTCTACTTCTTTCTATACTTGTCTAACATAAGACATTTCAAAATGGCATGACATAAAAAGGTTCTTGCCTGTTATTGTCTTGCCTTTAAGAAATTCTTCTCAGCTATTTTAAGAATCTTAAGTACATTTTTGTATTAGATTAGTAGGACTGCTTAGAGGACTGTTAAAATGTTTTAAAACGTAATGTAATATAATCCCAGGCCTGCATCTCTGCTGACTCAATGAGAAAGGTTCTTACTTTATATCAGCTATCATCTTCACATTGCATTAGATGAAGGTGCTTTCAATTCTAATGACATAGGCAGGATTCTGGTTTTAGCGTTTGGCTAAGTCGCAGACTGTTGTGATGATATCATCAGAAAAACAAAGTTTAGCAGTTGCTTAAATGTGGACAAGTCATTAATCCGAGTAACAGTTAATGCACTGGGCTTACTGATGAGGTGCTGACATTTGGAACAACAACATATTTCCATGCCCGAGTGGAGAAGGAAAACCTCTTTATTTATTCAGTTTGGGGTACAATGACTACATGTTGTTGAGCAACTAAATGGATATTCATTTCAGGAGCTTACTACCCAGTATGCAGATGCTTTCCTAAATCCTAAAATTGAACATTTGCTTCCTGATGTTTCCAACAATAAACCCTCCTTCGACACAGCCCTGTGCTACCATTTCTGTGTCCCTAGAAAAAGATTAGAAATAACATTTGCTCACTGGAATAACAGGTAACAATAACAGTGTAACCACGGCCTCAGCCTGAGGAGAGACGGACAGTCAGAACACAGTCCAGACCACAAGGGAAGCATTAACTGCTCCATAAATGCCAGGAATATAAAGTGAGCAGTGTAGCTTTCAAATGTTTAATGCAGCGTTTACACTAAAGGCAGCATGGGGGGACTTAATAATCACATTTATGTACGGAATATGTTTTTTTTTATGATGCAAGATCTCTTCCTTTGTCTGTCTGTCAGTATATGTTCCCTCTATTCATCTACTGTCATCTCCCTGCAACCAATTTGCTTCCTGCCTCAGCTCTATGGGAAACAGTGAAGTTACCCTGATTACAGACATTTCCTTCCTCCACCATTCACAGCAATGCCTGGAATGGCTGCAGTATTTACTCAGGCCCGGAGCGGTACTCTGCAGATCCCACACCCACATGGCATATGCATCATAGGGCTACAAAGGCCAAGGGTTCCTGGGAGAGTAGTGTTCTTAATCCAGATAGGAATATATCACAAACATATAGTATTTGGCAAAGGATTAATGCAATAAAATAATCTGATCAAGTTGATATTTAAACTGATTTACTGCCTGAATCCATGGGCACCTCGAGGAGCTCAATGACTTGTTTCTTGCACAACTCTCTACAAGAGAACATGGCCCCCTCGGATTCCCCCTGTGGCTTTGGGCCCCCTGAAGCTCCCCCACATTTCCCCCAAAACTAGTGACAACTATTTCATGATTTCATGCCCACTTCTTGTGGCTTGAAACTTGCAAAAACGGCCGCTGTGAGTCCTGAATGTTCTAATATCATACCACCACTCTTGATGTTGAGCTAACCCGAACAGAAAACAAATAATAACTCTATTATGGGCCTTTAATGTAGGGTTCACTAACCCAGGAAAAACACAAGCCTGGCACATGGAGGGACATTTTTCCCGTGCTTTGGTATATTTTGTCACAAACAATCAGGAAATATAGAACAGCTCAACTCTATTTATATAGCAGCTTTCGTACAAATGTGCTGCAGAAAGTGCATCACAAAGCAGGATTAAATAAATGAAGACAGAAAAGACAAATTGACTAGAACAATTACAGCAATAAAATGTTAAAATTATATAATAGTCGATAACAAACACAAGTGGCACAAGTTATTTAAAAAGTATAAAGCTTTAATGCAACATAACATTTCCCTACATTTAGAAAGATAGGTCTCTTCAAGAGAGAGCTTGCCATACTGTCACATTTCTTGTTTTTTTAATTATCTGGGCTTTATGCAGTTTTAGGTATATTTGTCAAAATAAAAACTAAATATAAAACTATCCCATAAATCTTATTTTGTTGATTCAACGACGAGTGCAAAAGCAAACCATGATGTCTACAGAAACACTCTCTGGAGATCCAGGCATGTTTGCATATTGATGCAAAGTAAGGGTTCCACAGATAACCATTTGTTCAGGCTTCCTCTCACAGGAGAAAACATTCAGGTGAGGTTAACTGGCAACTCTAAATTGCCCATAGGTATGAATAGGAGTATTTATCTGTGCCCTCCTCTTACCCACTGTCAATATTGGCTGGAGTCTCCAATCTAATGGATGACACTGCCATCTAGTGTAATCAAAAGGTACAATTATAATACATTTTCCAGTATGGTGTAAACCGTTCGGCAGCTTTTGTTCTATTCCAAACAATGTGAGAAAGAGTTAACACTATATTTGTGCCACATTTAGTGAAGACTGAAAACAAAAGCAGCTGTAGCCTAATAGCTCCTTTAACCATCGGAGACACTTCTAACCCCTAAGAGACAGCGTGGGGACGAACACACTTTTCATTTTGCCATTTAAATTAGAATGAGCCTAACCCAATCTTGTATTATCACCAGCTGTACGGAGGACATACCAGATAAACTCTGGAGCCTCGGCCGAAGATAAACTACCAGCTGTGGAGTTTCTGTTTGCTGAGCTTGTTGGCCAAATTGCACTTCAAACCGCCAAGGACCATCCAGTGTTCAGTCTGCCATGTTGAGACAAGATGGGCTGCACTGCAAATTAAAATGGCTTTAGTAGCAATATATCTTAACATATATGAAAAAAGCAACCAGAATTAGATTGAATATCTTTGATAAAAAATACTTTCTGAGTCTTCAACAGTTCAAATCTCCAGTGGCGTACAAAAGAAACTGGAGACATGTTGCTTTTGCAGTGGTAATGGGTGAATTATTACATTAGCATTATTACTATATTACACTGGTGATTGCAGGCAATATCCTTGTGTTTCAGCAAAGACTTAACCACAGTACATACTGATTTTAGCTATTACTATTATTTAAAACAAATGTAAATGTATTTTTTATTTTATTATAAAATTGAGCCACTGTAACTTGGGAATAAATAACATATCATATTCTGGCATATGCATGCTGCAAATATGGATACAGATTTAATATAAATAACATTTCTTTAACTGTTGGCATTCAGTAGGTCTTCATTATTATAAATAATCAAGTGTGGTTTATTCCCATCTTGTTCTCAAATAACTCTGCATTCATGTTTATTATATATAACCAAATGCATGCAGAAATGGACCCTGAACTTGACTTACAAACCTTACACGTGTAAGACATTTTGATAAGCTTGCCGAGTACAGTTAGCTTAACTTGCTTTTTCACTAAGCGGCCTGACGTCGGACTGTCAAACTTTGGCTACGGTTACATAAATTAACTGACAAAATTATTTGTATTAATTACTTTCTTTGTCTCTTGAGTTACCATGTCCATTGGGGGAGGTTACTTCCTGGTTCAGCAAAGGGTGAGCTCTGAGGACTCATAAATACTCCAAGGAGCCAATTAGGACAGATTGGGACAAACCACCTGCTTCTATGTTAAAGGGGGGATTTGGGTTTTGTCAGTGTCCTTTGTGTTTTCTGTTACTATTAATTATCCCTTAGTTTCAACTTGGTTTGGCCAAGCCACTATATAGGTTCCTTGGTTTTTCCTTGTAGTAGGTCAGTTTGTTGAGTTAACACCTGTTAAGTTGATGCCATGTTTCTTTGAGGTATTTTCTGTTAACCTCTTTTATAGGCCTAGTTATTAGAAGTTATTGATTTATGTTTTCTGTGGACTTTCGGGTAAATAAAAAAAACAGTTTATTTAAACCACTCCTGTGTCCTCCTGTTGTTCATACCCCTCACTGTTTATTCATCATTCAATTCATTCTATATTGTATTCTGTAGATTGTGTACATTCATTTTCACTTTACTGCTTTTTGCACTCCTGGTTAGAAGCTAAACTGCATTTCGTTATCTCAGTACCTGTAATCTGTGCAATAACAATAAAGTTTAATCTAATCTTGAGCAGGAACAAATGTATTTACTTAGTACATATCTGACATTAACGATTAAACACATTTGTGCATTCTTTATAAATGCAAACTGGTCAAGCCCACTGACGGAAGTAGTTTTACAAAGTAGTGGTTCTGTCTTTTACATGTAGGATTCAACCCCCCTTGTATTGATTTGTCTTAAAATGAACAGACACTTGAGTCATTCATTTGTAGTGATATAATAATTGTTCATCTGCAACGAAGAACGCCAACGCAAATTCCGCCATTGCAAACAGTCAAGCCGACTCCGAGCTGTCTGACTTCAGGCAAGCTTTTTGAGACCTCCCCCAGCTGCAATCGGCTATTCTCATCTACTTTCGAGGTGCCACAATAATAATACAAATGATGATTATTACCTTACTTTTGTCTATTTGTATTCCTCTGTGTTGTGTTTTTAAGGTGCAATGCCAAGACACATTCTTTGTATAAATCAGCACCGCATTTGTAGTTCTTCCGGTTTGCAAAGACATAGGGTCTTAAAAATATATATCTACTAAGTATATAAAATATCTAGTATAGCCAAACTAGTAATTACACTACATCAAGATTATGTATATTAACAAAAATATGTTGGTTTATTTAAGATATTTTAGCATATTTTTTGGTTACTGTGAATATCTACAGTATTGTTGGTTACTGTGAATATCTACAGTATTGTTGGTTACTGTGAATATCTACAGTATTGTTGGTTACTGTGAATATCTACAGTGCATTGTTAGTTACTGTGAATATCTACAGTACATTGTTGATTACTGTGAATATCTACAGTATTGTTGGTTACTGTGAATATCTACAGTATTGTTGGTTACTGTGAATATCTACAGTACATTGTTGGTTACTGTGAATATCTACAGTATTGTTGGTTACTGTGAATATCTACAGTATTGTTGGTTACTGTGAATATCTACAGTGCATTGTTAGTTACTGTGAATATCTACAGTATTGTTAGTTACTGTGAATATCTACAGTATTGTTGGTTACTGTGAATATCTACAGTGCATTGTTAGTTACTGTGAATATCTACAGTACATTGTTGATTACTGTGAATATCTACAGTATTGTTGGTTACTGTGAATATCTACAGTACATTGTTGGTTACTGTGAATATCTACAGTATTGTTGGTTACTGTGAATATCTACAGTATTGTTGGTTACTGTGAATATCTACAGTACATTGTTGGTTACTGTGAATATCTACAGTACATTGTTGGTTACTGTGATGTTCTACAGTGCATTGTTGGTTACTATGAATATCTACAGTAAATTGTTGGTTACTGTGAATATCTACAGTACATTGTTGGTTACTGTGATTATCTACAGTATTGTTAGTTACTGTGCATATCTACAGTATTGTTAGTTACTGTGAATATCTACAGTATTGTTGGTTACTGTGAATATCTACAGTGCATTGTTGGTTACTGTGAATATCTACAGTATTGTTGGTTACTGTGAATATCTACAGTATTGTTGGTTACTGTGAATATCTACAGTGCATTGTTAGTTACTGTGAATATCTACAGTACATTGTTGGTTACTGTGAATATCTACAGTACATTGTTGATTACTGTGAATATCTACAGTATTGTTGGTTACTGTGAATATCTACAGTATTGTTGGTTACTGTGAATATCTACAGTGCATTGTTAGTTACTGTGAATATCTACAGTACATTGTTGGTTACTGTGAATATCTACAGTACATTGTTGGTTACTGTGAATATCTACAGTATTGTTGGTTACTGTGAATATCTACAGTATTGTTGGTTACTGTGAATATCTACAGTGCATTGTTAGTTACTGTGAATATCTACAGTATTGTTAGTTACTGTGAATATCTACAGTACATTGTTGGTTACTGTGAATATCTACAGTACATTGTTGGTTACTGTGATGTTCTACAGTGCATTGTTGGTTACTATGAATATCTACAGTACATTGTTGGTTACTGTGAATATCTACAGTGCATTGTTGGTTACTGTGAATATCTACAGTACATTGTTGGTTACTGTGATGTTCTACAGTGCATTGTTGGTTACTATGAATATCTACAGTAAATTGTTGGTTACTATGAATATCTACAGTAAATTGTTGGTTACTGTGATGTTCTACAGTACATTGTTTGTTACTGTGATTATCTACAGTATTGTTGGTTACTGTGAATATCTACAGTATTGTTGGTTACTGTGAATATCTACAGTACATTGTTTGTTACTGTGATTATCTACAGTATTGTTGGTTACTGTGAATATCTACAGTACATTGTTGGTTACTGTGAATATCTACAGTATTGTTGGTTACTGTGAATATCTACAGTACATTGTTGGTTACTGTGATTATCTACAGTATTGTTGGTTACTGTGATTATCTACAGTGCATTGTTTGTTACTGTGATTATCTACAGTATTGTTGGTTACTGTGATCTTCTACAGTACATTGTTGGTTACTGTGAATATCTACAGTACATTGTTTGTTACTGTGAATATCTACAGTACATTGTTGGTTACTGTGATTTTATACAGTTGGGACGTTACTACTGCTATTTCTAGAGTAACTCCAGAGTTGCTGTAATGGTTGGAAACACGGTATTATACTCTAAAATCGTATACAGTAATTTACTGTGCACAAACACTGTAAATAACTCTGGATTTCACAGCCATATTTTACAGTGTATATCTGGAGGATTGATAGTGTGACTCTGAAACTGTGGAGGAGTCAAGTTTGGCTCTCTCAAAGTAAACCTCAATTATTTTTCACAAAAAAACAATACCTATAACTTAACACAAATAATCAAAAAAGGAGGTTTAATTATTAAACCTTTAATCTTCGCCTCTCACAGACACAAGGGGGCAGTGAAAACTGTGACGCAGCTCGTCAGTTGGCTTTGAATCTGGGAAGTTAAAATGATATCTGAAGTGTTGCTTCAGTACCACACAGTGATCATTTTAAAATCTCTCCAGTCCACATGCCCTCCATCAGCTCTTTCCAAATATAGAGCTAAGTACGAGGCTAAAGGAGTGTGATAATGTTAGTCAGTGATTCTCTGCCTCGGAGGCGATGGTGGGGAGTGAATCCATCGGGATTATGTTATCTGTTCTCAAAAGTCCAGCTATATTGGTGAGGTACTCAGGATAACTGCATTTCAATTTACCTTCAACACTTCATTTCAAAGATTATTTTTATGAAGTGTGACAGGAATGATAAAAAGTTTCTCTTAAGTTCTTACTGTATTTAAGGAAGTATAATTCCTATATTTTAAAAGGGGTTGTATTAACTGATGATGGAGGTTAGAACACTATGCTGCTTTACTGCAACAAACAAAAAGCCAGAGCTCATGAATCTACAAAAATATGTTGTTTCTGCGTCTCTCGGTGTCTCGATTAGTGAAATGTAGTGGCTGCTTGGGGAACCATGAAAAACTTGGGGCACAGCAGAGTTTAAAATTGAAATGAAGGGGAACTACAGCTTTTCTCAAGGATGAATTTCAACAAATATGTATCTTGTTGCTGATATTTGGAGTCAAAATGTCATATGCAATCATTTTTAGAGCTACTATGTGTGTGTTATTGTACTTTTGTTGATTAATGAGCATTTGCCAACTAATCGGAAAATGATACACTAACAAAAAAACCATGAATCACTTAAAAACTTAAAAAATAATAATAATAATAATTGCAAGGACATTTAATAAATTGGTGAGAGAAATTCTGGAAAATTTGAAAAGGAATACACTTGTTCTTTATTCAGTGGTCTAGACTTTAAACGTTATTTTTTGAACCGGCAAATGGCTGTTTATACTGACATAATAAAATCAGTGTTTCGCATTGTGCACCTGCAAAATGTATTATTGTGCATCCTTATCTTTGATGAGCAGTTATTGGCGCTAAACTCTAAATTAAATCAGTAACTTGATAACTCAAGTCTTTTAATTTCCGGTTTTTGCTCCGAATTTACCTATGTGAAATAAAAATGTAAAAATTCAAGGGAAAAAAATTCGACGTCAAAAATTCTGTGTATAAAATTCGATATCCAAAATTGCGATGCAGCATCATCCGGGCTACTCAGACAGCGACAACGCACGCCGCCGTGTGTAGGGACAATCGAGCCCTAATGCAATCAAACCGACTTCTGGCCTATCAGAGCATGGCTTTGTCAGTCATGTGATCACAACCCGGGAGAAAAATGACGGAGAACAGTGGGGCTCGCCGCTCGGGTAAGTAGTCAGTTTGTGCTCTTCATTTTACAAGCAGTGAGGGCTCGACAGCATTTGTATCTTACATTAGCTAGCTAAATGAGTGAAGTAGCCTTGTGCCTTGCTGTTAGCAAGCTCCGTAGTTATCATTAATTGAAGTGAATCACAACGTTACCGTGTCCTTTTGTGTGTGTGTAGGGGGGACGGTTTGCAAAGTAACGTAACGATCACTTCGGTTAGATAAGTCAAGTAGACCATGCTACACTATACGAAATACTCTCTTACAAAAGCCCTGCATTTAAACATGTTAATGTTACTTTAGTAAAAGTATGCTTGTATAATTAGGAAAGTGCTGTTAAAGTATTTAAAGTAGACACAAGTTATACTATTATATTATATAATATGTTTTATTGTTATTACCGATGCAAGAGTTGACTTAACTGTTGTAGTTGGAGCTCATTTTGAACAATGAGCTAACTAATGATTACTTTCATAATGGTTTAATGTGCTAGGCAAGGCAAGGCAAGGCAAGTTTATTTATATAGCACTTTTCAACACAAGGCAATTCAAAGTGCTTTACAAAAAATGAAAGACATTAAGAAAAAGGCATTTAAAATCAGTCATTAAAAAGAAAAGCTAATAAAATAAAGATTAAAAGAAAAAATACATGGATAAAAGTTTCAGTGCAGTCTAAGATATGAATAGTTCAATTAAACATTAAAAGAAAAAATACATGGATAAAAGTTACAGTGCAGTCTAAGATATGAATAGTTCAATTAAAAGCAGCGACAAAAAGAAAAGTCTTCAGCCTGGATTTAAAAGTAGTCAGAGTTGCAGCGGACCTGCAGGTTTCTGGGAGTTTGTTCCAGATATTTGGAGCATAATAACTGAACGCTGCTTTACCATGTTTAGTTCTGACTCTGGGGACAGTAAGCTGACCAGTCCCTGAAGACCTGAGAGATCTGGATGGTTCATAATTTAGCAGGAGGTCAGAAATGTATCCTGGGCCTAAACCATTCAGTGCTTTATAAACCAGCAGCAGTATTTTGAAATCTATTCTTTGACACACAGGAAGCCAGTGTAAAGACTTCAGAACAGGAGTGATGTGATCCACTTTCTTAGTGTTAGTGAGGACTCGAGCAGCGGCGTTCTGAATCAGCTGCAGCTTCCTAATAGATTTTTTAGTGAGACCTGTGAAGACACCATTGCAGTAGTCGAGTCTACTGAAGATAAAAGCATGGACAAGTTTTTCCAAATCCTGCTGTGACATTAGTCTTTTAATCCTAGATATATGATGCTATATATGGTGCTGATTATTTTCTACATTAATAGATGCAGGTCTGGTTTGTCCGAAGTGACACATTTACAATGTTAAAGTGACACATTTACAATGTTAAAGCTGTTAGATAAATGTAGTGATGTAAAAACTAAAATATTCAAGACAGTGTAGTGGAAAAGAGATAGTTTTAAAAAAAAATGTTACTAAAACAAAATCTCTTGTTTTGGACTGACAGTAATGATTCAAGAAATAGTAGATACATAAATACACACACATCAATCTGTGTGCATTTGTTGTGGATGGAACACAACAAATGGTGCTCTTACCTGTGATGCCTCCTCCAAACATTATAACCAGACTGTATCATTCAAACTATAAGTAACAGTTCTAGCTACTTGACTTTAGACAAACAATTCAAAAGACAAAAACAACACAATTTATTGAAAGACCAATCTTTATTTTACGGTGCCTCTCCTTTTGTTTGTGTTATTAAACCCTGTCAATCTAAAAAACTGAGCAACTCAACAGTTAACTTTATATTTCTTATTGTCCAAAGCATCTATTACACTATTTGTTCCCCTCTCATATTCACAGGATGGATGGTTAGAGACTTTGGGGGAGAACTCAGCTTTATGAACGTCCTGTCTGTTGCTTTGGCCAGAGAGGACCGAGGGTCTTTCCCTGCGAGGAGGACCAGGCCTGAGGGAGGAGGACCAGGCCTGAGGGAGGAGGACCTGCACCAGCTTCACCTACAGAACTTAGCCCATGCTGGGCATAGCTGTTACCACCTGCACAGGCCTAGCCTGTCACTTTATTTGACAAAATGTGTTTACTTAATCAATTAACAGATTAACATTTAGTGTAACTTATGTATATTATTTCGTTTTTATTTAAAAAAAAACTGTGATGGTTCATGCTTGATAACTTTTAGTTCACATTTCAATAAATTGTATTTGCACTCCTTTTGTCCATTATTCTTACTGAAAATGTTAAATTACACATTCACATCTGACTGAAGATTGGCACCATTTATTTGGGTATACCCAGTCTCTGATAGTGTTACGTTATTATGAGAGTGCTCTGTTTGATTCTGAAATTATATATAATAATGCTGTCAAAATTATCGCGTTAACGGCGGTAATTAATTTTTTTAATTAATTGCATTCAAATATTTAACGCATGTGCAGAATGGCCCGCCCCATACATCCCACCAGTGGCAGCGCCAGGGTATGGCTGGGGTAGGCTACACCCATACCAAGAAATGGCTTAGCCCCACCATGAAAAATGATGTTAAAATAAGCAAAATAAAGTCTGCCAACTCGTGCCGAGAATTGCACAGACAGCAGTTAGTAAGATTGATTTCAGTAGCCACTTGTCTGGAAATATCGAAGACCAGAAACGGTTTTGAAAACTTTTGTCACGTAGTGATCGTCTTCTCAATAGAACATCTTTGATAATGTCTTCTGGCCAATCAGAATCAAGATAACGGCGTGGTGTTGTTGCAGGAAGTCCCGACGGAGAATACTTTTGCTGTAGTACAGGTAACACCAGAGGTCGCGTTAACCGAATATATTCCGTCTATGACGGAATTCTTTTGACAATGATGGAAAAATCTGAACCCTAACCCCCGCCCCCCCCCCCCCCACCCACCCGTCAGTTGTGTACAGACCGACGGGTAATAATGGATTTTGACGGAAATTTTACGATCCTGTCCGTCAAAATGACGGGCAGCGAAAAAGTCTAGCGCAACCTCTGGGTAACACATAACTGGTACGCAGGTTATGTCCGCAATCTCAAATGCGTACCGTCACTTGTGTCACAAAGCGCATTTGCGTACCGACATACTTGTGAAGCTTTTCCAGAAGGCGGTTAGATCACCGGACGACAGAGTCGGTCTCCGTGTGCACAGACAGGGCTGCTGTTAACGTCGGTCTGTACAACGGAATTGTGCCAAAACTACGCCAACCGACTGCGGAGGGAGACTCCCCCCCTTCACTGGAGAACTGCGCTAAAACAGCTGATCACAATGCGTTCACACTCTGAGGTCACAAAGTACTCCACTAGCGCCCCCCCCTCCCCGTTGATAGAAATCAACACGTAATGAATTAAGACCCCACGGTTTGATGATTGATAGGTGCTCTCTTTCATTTTGACACACAGAATTATTTTACAATAAACATGTTAAATGGATATATCCGCCTTCTTTCATTTATCTTTCCATTCCCACAACAATATACATAAAGAAATGGCATATTTTGGACATAGTTCGAATGGTGATTAATCATGATTAATTAATTTTTAAGCTGTGATTAATCCGATTAAAAATTGTAATCGTTTGACAGCCCTAATATATATATATATGTGTGTGTGTGTGTGTCCGCATCTGTAGCCTGTTATTGTCTCATTATACCGCACTGTGAATGAATTAAAAGTAAATATATAAGTCGTCATGAACACATCTGTCCATCAGGCTGCTGTGCCTCCTGTCATCATTAATGGACATCTCTTTAAAATGACCGCTCAGAGGAGAGGAGTTCTCATTTCTCTAACCGCCTGCTGCTTCCCCTCCTCTCTCCTCGGTTCCCCTCCTTGGCTCCTCCGCTCGCATCTCCTGTGGGCGGGACTAAGTCTCGAGGAGGGGAATTAGTGAAATGAGAAAGGGCCTAAGTGTCTCTAGTGAATGTCCTGTACTGCTTTTAAATCTCATAACATCAGCTTTTCCTTTCCCTCTTGGATGTTCTTCTGGACCCTCATACCTCATTCACACCAACGGTGTTTCAGGGCCAGTTCGGAGCTGGAGCTTGAAAGCACCGGGTTTTCCTCTTCACACCGCAGTGGAGCAGCCTCTTAGCTCCGGAATCCGGTTCGTTTCAAGCACCAAAAAATTGTCCGGCCAGAGCAAAAGCACCGCAAACGTCACGCTTACGTCGAGGCGGGGGCAGAGACAGGATCAACTCCTGAACAACAACAAAAAGCCCGCGTTTTATCCAGTTTGTACACAACGATGGAGAAACTTAATAAGAGTTTCAGAGTTTTAGTGTTTCTGCCATAGACTGTATATATAAAGGTTTCTGCTCATGGTGAAGCAACGTGTCTGCGTGTTAAGGTGGAACCTGAGCATTCACGTTGATCACCTCTCATTATAAATCTATAAAACTATAAATATTAAACTTTACTTCACATGTTCATTTGAGAACAGCTGTTACATACCTGGGTGAAGGTTTCAGTTCATTTAAATGAAAGATACAACGTTACTCCACACTCATGGTTCAGTCCACCTTAAGAAATAAGACCGACCTCGGAAGCAGTTGTGTTTTAAAAAAAACTTTATTGACACGAGTACACTTTTTTATAAGAATATAACTAAACCACAGAAATGACTCCGGAAAAGCTGCAGATAGAGCCATAAGAAATGAATGCAACTGATTTCACCCTCGCGGTTTGGCTTTATGAAGCAGGCACGCAAACGGTTACGTCATGACGCAAACGATGACGCAATGACGCAGCACCAGTCGGACTCTGGGCGGTGTGAAAAGAGCCAGAGCTAAACCGAAGAACCGGTTCTGAACCTGAAAAGCTCTAGCACGGAGCTTGAACCGGAGTTGCGTTGGTGTGAATGAGGTATCAGAGAAAGAGAAAATGGTGAAGCAGTCCTGTCTCTCAGGCATGTCCTTTCCTAACAGAAATATCAAAAAACATATTATTGCAGAGCAAGTGTGTTATTTAAGATAGAGGTGTGTTTGTTTGTTCAGGGGCTATAAATATAATGATTTTTTTATTTGAATGTGTTTTTTAAATCCAACAGTGTACTACAAAGATAATCAGATTATGAATAAACCGTTCTAAATGCATCAACATTGAAATAAATGTATTATTAAAATAATATTTAACTGTTATCAAAACTTAGTGCAACTGTAGAAGCTTGCTCTGTTCGGTTGTCTCACTGAAAGAATCACTTTTAACTAGGGTTGGGTATGGTTTGAATTTCCACAATTCTGATTCCGATTCTACTTTTCGATTCCGGTTCTTAACTGTTCTCAATTCCGATTCTTTGAGGGGCAGGGTAAAATAATGATACATGCTTCTTCCACCAAAAAAATTACATTTATTCGAGAAACTTTCACTCAGGTTAGTTTACAGTAATATTCACATTAATCAGTCTGTTTATATTCACTGCTATGTAACTGTAACCTGAGAACCACTGAAGCTACAACAGTGCAACAGTCCAACTTTTAAAGGAAACCTCCCCCCCATTTAAAAACAGTTCTTGTTGAGAAAAACAAGCATATCTGCCTTCTCAGGCATACCGGGAAGAAATGTTTGAACATTTTAAAGTAAAATGCTTCAATCTGGTGCACTTTAAGCAGAATTACTAGACTAGATCTAGGGGGTACAACTCTAAACACCCATATGAAAAAGATCGGTTTACATTTTAATAATTAAATAAGTATGTGAGCACAACCAATAACCTACCATAGCCAATAGTAAACATGTAACATGTAACGTATTTTATTTTTGTTGTTTCATTCATATCTTATTTTACTATTTTATTTATACATATTTTTTTATCTCTCCAGTTTAAAACGATATGTCTGGTTTACTGTCCTATAGTATACATTGGAATGATTTCAAACCCGTTTTATCCTAATAATTATAAAGGAGTGCCTTGGAAATATGCAGCTTTTGCGGGCTTCACGTAACGCCCATATTTGCCTATAAATAGTCAAAGAAACGCCCATTCATTCATTCATTCATTTTGACTGACTTTATGAAGAAGATCGCAGGAAATGACGAGAGAACAGCTAAAAAAGACATCTCACACCGTGAAAGATTTGGGTTATTTTGGGGAGGTCGAGATAAATCATATTGTTTGGTGGATGCCGTTTGAACCAGAGTATCAGCATGGAGGTCGGATCGTCACCAAAATAAGTGGTCCGAAAAAGGTTAATGACAAAAAAAATACACATAGCCTTCCTCAGGCAGTGTGTTTGTACCGGGGACAGGAGATACCCCTTGATGAGAGACTGTAAGAAATGATCGGGGAATCCCTCCGAAGTGGAGTCATGTCGATTGGATCTGAATTATGTTTTTGTATTTGGTGATTTGTGTCCCAGCTGTCGATCAGCTGTGCGCAGCATCTCCACTGCAGCCGGTGAGTCTCAACCCCCCCCACCCCCAGCAACCCTATATCCACCAGTTAAAGGAAATACAACTAATGTGTTGTGTTATATCAGCTGTACAATTGACCACATATGGTGTTCCTAGTTTCCATACCTGCTGTGTTTTACGAGCGACTTATCAAGTCTTGGCAAACGGCATAAAACACGATTAAACGTGATAGTATATAAAACCATGCTCGTATCTACAACCTATAGAAATGCAAAACGGCCTCAGTTTAGACGTAATTCTGTCCTCCTGCTTACCGCATCATTTATGAGAAAACATTTCATAACATTAACACAACATATTCGAGGTGGTTTTCAATAACATATCCGTATTTATTTATTTCTCCAAGTTATGTTTTTGTGTGCACTGAGGAGTCTCAAACAGGCGTTTGTTTAATCATTTTAAGATTGGCTTTAATCAATGTTTGAAAATGAAAAAATTGATTCTTCATATATGATAAGAGAGGTAACATTATATTTATGGTATTATTTCCACATATTTCTCTCCATTCTTCCTTCTGCCAACGGTGTCCCAGTTTCTCGTCTCTCCCGTTTTTGTGCTTAGTGCGTACGCATGGGTTAGAGTTTGCGTGGAGGACCGCACATTTTCCCGTCAAGTTAGTATTATATAAATCGCAAACATTGCGTAGAAGCACTTTGAATTGCCTTGTGTTGAAAAGTGCTATATAAATAAACTTGCCTTGCCTAGAAACTGGCGTACGCCATTTTTTGAGCGTATATCCCTTTATAAATGAGGCCCCTGGTCCCAGGTTACGCTGTAGGAAGTGTAGGTACGACGCTACATTTCCCGCCCCGCCACAGTCATACAATAGGCTACGGAGAGCGGCGAGAAACATTTCCTCAGGCATCGAAAAGCGGAACCGAAATTCACATTTCTAAATGATGCCGTTGGAATCGAAATGTTGGAACCGGTTCCGAACCGGAACCGGTTCTCGGTACCCAACCCTACTTTTAACATGTTGTTTTACAGTCAGTATGCAGAGACAAAGGGTCGTAGTTCTCACTATGTTCAATAATATTTGCCTTAAATACATTGAAATGTGACAGTTGAACAAAAAAGTTATGTTGCTTGGTAAAATGTAAATGTAACCTTTTGCTAAGAAAGTACACTCAACATCACTGATGTGTAGGTGATCTAGTATTTAGTCATGTTTAATCAGTGTATTAGAGTCATTACTTTATGCATTCTTTGTAAAGTATGAAAAAGGTGTACCTTGGAATCCGTGCTTTAGTTCTCTGCTGTTAGGAGTCCAGGTCTGTCTCTCCTCCTCTGGTCCAGCCTGTCTGGATCACCTCAAGGACACTTTGAACAAACAGATGTAAAGTTACATGCATGGGTTACAGACTTCTTTCCATGCAAACAACGTTTTATCTTCTTTTAAAAACAGGTCATAATCTTATTGTTATACTTAAGAAATTGCTGGATATCACAGTCCTTATACTGTATCAGTTTGATTGAGTATTATTGTGTAGGTCCTTTTTATTTTACTGTTACTTTGGATGAGTTTATGAGTCAGTCAAATTAATTTGTTTTCATATGCCATATTCATATGTATCACACACCTAAGAAGGGTAAGACACAAACCTATTGAACAAATGCAATGCAATGGATAAGCTTAAATTTCACTGAAGTCACAGATAACGTCATATCTAATATTTAAACAAATAATTTCCTTGTCACTAAAGCATTGACTACTACGCTATTCATCGTCCTTAAATGCAGGCATTAAGTTACATGTTCCGTTCTACAGCCACGATAAGGCTGTTTCTCAAGTGTGATGATAATACAATAAGAGGCATTGGTAATAATATCAAAAACAACAATGTTTGGGTCGTTAGTCGGATAGGCGGTTAGCTGCAAGAAATAACTCCAGTTCAACAAACCATATTACAATATCTAAGGGAGCGTTATTGAAATGTGACGTTCATATTTGAAAAGACACACATTTCATTGTGAGGTTGATTTAATATACACTAAGCCTCTCTTCAACAATACGTTGACGTTAGCTAGTCTATGTTATGCTATAGTAGAGCATAGCGAATTTAAACAAACAATGCATACAGTAACCTAACTAGCAAACTAACTATCTAACGTACAAGGATGACCTTATTTTAGCAACCTCGCACAGAAGCCTTTTAGTATACAGTAGCATCCCACTTAATGTTTTACACTCTTGGATGCTACGCATAGCATCGTTAGCACAGATGGAGCTACGATTGCTCACATGCTAACCCAACTCTAAACATTCATTAACGTTAGCTTAATAAAAACACCAGTAACATAACATAAAGTACGCAGGGTTGACTTACCGAAGAAACTGCATTCATGGACGGTCTGTTTTAACCGAAGATAAATCCTATATTTGCATTACGAATAGTCCACCAGGAACCAACACAACAAACACGGCCGAGTTCAAGTAGTGTTCTCCTCATGCGCGGATCCCCTGTAGCATCACGGAGCTAACGGAGCTAGCAGTGAGACAGAGGAGCTAGGAGGCAGTACCGTTGTCATGAAGGGGGAATCTAACTATATACAGAATATGTTTTTGTGGATCCAGGCTAGAAACATGTTCATTTTCTGATGTTAAGTTGGAAATTTTAACATAGGGTCTACGGGAATTGCTCCCATTTGCATCCATCTCCTACAGTTTGCAGCACTGTCCCGGGGTTCGCCGCTTGGCTCTGATAGGCCAGAAGTCGGTTCTTCTTCTTTTTCTTCTTTTTCTTCTTCTTCTTCAATGGTGAATCGCTTCCACTTGGAGCATATATCGCCACCTACTGTTGAGTTATTAAATGTTCATATTAAATCCTTGTCCTCAAACCAGTGCTTTTGAGGAATTTGAAGATCAGCTTGTTTGCTTCATTTCTTGATTTACTTTCATATATTGACTTGAAATCCATGTCCTTGACGTTGAGTTGTTCCAGTGCAGTTTTCAGAATGAGTCTTTGCCTTGTATATTCCGGGCAGCTAAAAAATACATGCTGTATTGTCTCTGGTTGTTGGCAACCATCACAATTGCCATTTGGATGTTTCCCAATCAGATGCAGTGATGAGTTTAATCCAGAGTGTCCCAATCGTATCCTGCTGTTAATGCTCTGTTCTCTTCTACTACTCCCCCAAGTGCTTCCTGTTCCTACTTCCCTTTGTATCTGGTATAAATGTCTTCCTTTGATGTTACTGTCCCATAGTTTTTGCCATTGTTGCTTGATAACCACTTTTGTAACAGATTTGACTTCTGATCGACTGATGGGTACCATAATATCAATCTGGTTTGCTTTCAAACCACATTTTGCCAGTTGATCCACTACTTAATTCCCTCTAATACCCACATGCGCTGGAACCCACACAAATTGAACAACAATTCCCAGATGAACTAACCTAAACATGATGTGTAAAATTTCATGTAAAATATCCTGACGACATTCTGAAGAGAAGTTGTTTATGCTCTCCAGAGCTGCACTGGAGTCAGAGCAAATGACCACTCGCATTGGCTGTATTTCCTCTACCCACTGAAGTGCTAGTGAGATAGCCATCATCTCTACTGTATATCCTGCAATGTGATCACTCGTACGCTTTCCTACTTTTACTTTTAATTCAGGAACATAAAATGCACAACTAGTTTGACCATTTTCTGGATTTTTGGATCCATCAGTAAATATTTGTATAAACTGCCCATATTGTTCATGTAGAACAGTGTTCACATAAGCCTGTACATTGATTTTGTTTTTCATTGAATGTAACCGTTTCAATAGTGATAAATCTACTATAGGTTGAGGTAGCAACCATGGTGGAACAGCTGATAACAACACCGTCGGACTAATACTCCATTCTTTAACTTTGAATTCCTTACATATTTCCGAAACACAAACACAAAAACTTTCTTTTTTTATTTTGTTACTTTCCCAACTTGTTTGTACAGTTTGTTTGGTAGGGTGAGTATCTTTATTGCCCTGAAGATTTGCCCAGTAATGAACAATTAACTGTTTTCTCCTCAAATAAATTGGTATTTCTCCGACCTCTACCTGAAGTGCAGACACTGGTGTAGATCTGACTGCCCCACAGCATATCCTTAGTGCTTGTGCCTGGACTCTATCTAATTTTTGAAGAGAAGAATATGCAGCTGAACCATACACTATTAGTCCGTATTCTATGGCTGATCTAATTAAGGCTATGTATACATTCCTCAAAGCAGCTTTATCAGCCCCCCACTTAGTGCCTGCCAAGCACCTCATAACATTTAAAACCCTTTTACATTTATCCACTACTTTATCAATGTGCGTACTCCATGTGACTCTCTCGTCCAACCATATTCCCAGAAATTTAAATGTTTTCACTTTATTTAGATCTTGTCCATAAAGTTTTAACCTAACCTCCTCACTTATCCTTTTCCTCGTAAAAAATAAAGTTTCAGTTTTTTCCACCGACAATCTAAACCCCCATGTCAGAGACCAGCTTTCAATTTCCGTAATGGCTTCCTGAATCTTAGCTACAATATATTTTACATTTCTGCCCCTTTTCCAAAGAGCTCCATCATCTGCAAAAAGTGACTTACCAATATCAGATCCTACTTGTGTGTATATATCATTTATCATGATAGAAAACAAAAGAGGACTAATTACACTCCCCTGCGGGGTTCCATTTTCAAAGTCATGCCTTCGAGAATATGAATTGCCAACTCGGACTCTGATGGCACGGCCAAACAAAAAATCCATAATCCAATTATATACATTACCTCCCAGACCCATAATGTCCAGTTTTATTAATAATCCTTCCTTCCACATCATATCGTAAGCTTTTTCCACATCAAAGAATACAGCTACAACACACTCCTTATTCGCTTGTGCTTTCCTGACTTCAGACTCCAGGCACAGCAATGGATCTAAAGTACTCCGCCCTCTTCTAAACCCACTCTGATAAGGAGTCATTAGTTCATTTTTCTCAATGTAGTATGTCAGCCTTTCTGTTATCATTCTTTCCATAACTTTACACAAGTGCGATGTCAGAGCTATAGGTCTATAACTGCCTGGACTGGTTGGATCTTTCCCAGGTTTTCTAATAGGAATAATGACAGACTCTTTCCATATTATTGGCAGCTTCCCTTTCTCCCAAATCTTATTGTACATCTCCAGCAGCTTTTCTAATGCAAAATCACTTAATTTGGTCAACATTATATAGCATACATTATCTTTCCCAGGAGCAGTCATTTTACACTTACTTAATGCTCTTCTCACCTCTTGAATAGAAAAAGGTATATTTACAACACTCTGCGACGAATGTCTTTCTTCATATACATTAGGATGTTCATCTAACACTTCCTGCCTCCTGATCTTACCTTCTTCTGTCAAATTTTCCGAAGAATGAACTTTGACAAAATTCTTAGCTAGAATTTCTGCCTTCTCCATAGCACCGGTGGCAATTTCCCCTCCATTCTCTAACACTGGCAGGTTACTCTGCTGTCTTATTCCCCTCATCTTCTTAACCATTCCCCATACTTTATCTAATGGTGTAGTTCTCCCAATACTTGAACAGAATCCTCTCCAACACTCCCTTTTTGCTCTTTTAACAATGTTCCTTACCTGAGCCTGTGCCTTTTTATATTCTAATAAATTGTGTAATGAATGTGTCTTTCTTAGCTTTCCAAACAGCCTGATTTTGTTTCGAATTGCATCATTACATTCTTTGTTCCACCACGGTACCATCTTAACACATTTACTAAGTTTACCAGTTTTATTCCCAATAGTTTGATTAGCGCTTTTAATTATATTTGAAGTAAATTGTTCATTTATTTCATCAATACTTCCTGCCATATCAATCTGATCAAATTCTTTATCACACAATTTAGCAAACATCTCCCAATTTGCTTTAGAAAAGGTCCATCTCATGATACCATCTAGCTCAACCACATTACTTATATCAAACTTGATTATAATCGGAAGATGATCACTCCCAATACTGTTATTTGCCAATACTTCCCAACTGCTACCCGAAGCTAATTCACTTGTTACAAGAGTTAGGTCGATCGCAGACTCTGTTCCATCTCTAAAATTGAGTCTTGTACCTTGCCCATTATTTAAACAAACGAATTCCTTTGCCTCCATTAAGTCTTCTACCACCTGTCCGTTGTAATCTGTTGATCTCCCTCCCCACATTGTATTATGTGCATTGAAATCACCACACCATATGATTTCATTTCCTTGGCAAAGACTGTCTAATTCCTCTATTTTGAGTTTATTACATGGATTATAAAAATTCAGGACACTAATTTTCCTTTTATTAATCCAAACTTCTACACCCACTATTTCTAAATCATGACTGTTCTTAAATGTTAGCCTACTATAAGACATTACTTCTCTGATAAAGATTGCACATCCCCCTCCCTGGCCATCATTTCTATCTTGTCTTATAGCAGTATATCCCCCAATTATGAAGTCCAAATGAGTCTTCAGCCATGTTTCTTGAATACAAATAACATCTGGTTTTTCTTTTAACTGATATATAAGTCTTGAATTATTGTCCATTTGCAATAAGGCTTCTAGCATTCCACTGCAGAATGAGAAAAACCATTCATCTACTCACTAATCTGTGAATCATCATTATTAGGGGCTAGCATATCATGCATCATTTCAACGGTTATATCCTTTATCCCCAAAAATTCACCTGCTGCTTCCACTATTGTTTTCAGTCTTGACCTCTTTTTTGTTTGTTGCAAAGCAACATTCACCACTTTCCCAATAAAGCCCACACATTTGTACTTATTAACAATCAATGCATCCTCTCCTATCACACATTTATGTGAACACTTTGTGGAGCTTTCCTTTGCCTGTGTGAGTTTGGGAAAATCTTTTGAAGAGAATATACTTGTTGCTACTTGGGATTTCCTAGCTATGTTTAGGGAAACCTTTTCTGTTGCTTCAGCATATGAGACTTTATTTTGCACTTTGAATCTCTGCACTTCCTTGGCCTTTTTCTGCACTTCGCAGCCCTGATACGCAGCACTATGTTCCCCACCACAGTTACAACATTTCACCTTAGCACCTGCAGCACAACTACCATATTCATGTTCCCTCGCACATGTTGGACACCTGGGCTTAGTTGCTTTGCACTTGTCTGCCACATGCCCAAACCTTTGGCATTTAAAGCACCGCAGAGGTTTAGGGATGAATTCTCTTACTGGAAAGCTCATGCAACCGATCATTATCTTCTGTTGAATTGTTTCTTCAAACTGAAGAAGAACAGACAAACTATCCACTATCTTACCCTGATACCTAGTAGGAAGACGCTTAACTACAGACACTTTCCCCCCTTTAATTTCTTTCTTGAGCTCTTCTACGCCGATTTCTATGGGAACTCCACTGATAACTCCAAGTATTTTCCGATTTGCTCCAGGAACATGGCATTTAATTCGAACTTCATTCAGGGTCTTCATTTTCAGTAACTTTTCCTGTTGTTTTGCATTCATCAATTCAATCAACATCCGTCCTTTGCTCAGGAATCTTGCTTGCTTTATCGATCCAATTTCTTTGTGAATTGCTTTAGTCAGGGCCACTGGATGTAGCTTAGCTGCGGCTTGCTCACCAAACTCCACAATCACTTTCCAATCTTCATTCTCATTCTTTTTCTTTACTCTCTTCAACTCATTCCGTGAATCAGATTCACTAAGACTGTCACTTGACATGTCTATCTTCTTTCTTGAAGTCTTTTTCCTTACTTCATTCCATCCTCCTTCTCCTTCAGATGCACTTTCCATATCTTCTTCTCCAGGACTCAAAGACGCCATTCCACCAGCTGCTCTCAATCTCGTACTCACATCAACCCCTGGTCGGACCGCACTCCTGCACTCTGGATCTGCATTCGGGCTCGATTGCTTACCCTGTCTTGAGTAGTCCGGATGATGCTGCATCGCAATTTTTGACGTCGAATTTTATACACCGAATTTTTGACATCGAATTTTAAACACCGAAATATTTGACGTCGAATTTTTTTCGCTTGAATTTTTTGGATCTGTATTTGAACATTCGAATTTTTTTTACTTGAATTTTTACATTTTTATTTCACATAGATAAATTCGGAGCAAAAAAAATTCAGATACATGATTTTCAAAGTAAATATTTTCAATGCTATAAATTCGGTGTCTGATAAAATTCAAATACTTCTGTCTCTTGTTTGCTTCCATAATGGACACTTCATCTCTGTGTTGCCAGCGCTATGAGCTCCCAGTCAGCAAAAGTTGGCTGTATGATACAAAACGATGCGTTGCGTTCATTTTCACACACCACCAACATTGCAATGATTTCAAGTCTGGTTGAACATCTGCAAAATTCCCTTTATTTAAATCAATTTAATTCTGCAACCTACCCTTTAAATTCAACATTATTGTTGAATTTGCTATTTACGAATAAATTATAAAATAAATGAACATTCTTCAATTATTTTACATTTTTGCTTTAAAAAGGTGTTTATAACAAATCAATCATCATTCATCATGTTTATGGGCTTAGATTTGTCTCATAAATATTTGTGTGAACATAAAAATAATTTGTGTGTAAATATGTGATTTGTAAATGTAAAACACCATCCAATAAAACGGATCTGCAAATACGCAAAATATTTTCACAAATAAAAAAAAGATCTGTGAATACTATAATTAATTTACAAATAAACAAAAGGAATTTGTGAATATCTCTTTAACATTGACCACTTTCAATCAGGCATCCGTGAATCCATTTTGTATTTGTCAACCAAAAATGCGCTTGTGGATCTCAAATATCTGCTTGTGGATCGTCTTTTTACACACACAGAGTTTTGAGACAAACTTTCCACCGGTCTCGACTGAAATCTGCTCGTGTCACTCGATTATTTTTCGGAAACCACGTGATGGCCTGCTGATGACGACATTTCCGGATTTCGAATGTGCCGTTTTTGTATTACTTTAAAGAACAGCGGTACGTTAGGTGCATTCTTTATCATGTTATAGTGATACAGTTAGTTTGTGTTAGTTTATTTGCTCAATACAGCCTATATCGAGCGCATTCGTATGCATTGATGTTGAGGTATTTAGGCTACGCCACTTTCGCGTCCCGGGGGGCTACAGCTGGCAGCAAAGTAGCCCCAGAGATAACTCTTTCTTTGTATTTTTTGTGTATTCATTCGAGCAGGTCAAAGTTACAAAGCACTTATCATCTTATTAATCGACCTAGTTTTACCTTACCAGTGCAGTGGGGTTATCTGTAGAAAAGCACCGTATTTAGGTTAGCCTTCACAGTAAGGCTACACTAAATGTTGTAATATTCATTGTGTATACTGTGTATATACACTGCCTGTGTATTGCTTTTATTTGTATTTAATTATATTATGTTTATACTTGTTTTCCACCTTTTCCCACTCATTTCCCAATGGCCGGCTGGCCGGCTGGCTGGCTGGCTGGCTGGCTGGCCGGCCGGCTGGCTGGCTGGCTGGCTGGCTGGCTGGCAGCTAAAAGCTACAGCTAAATGAGATAATGTAGTTAATAAATGTATTCTTTGATATGGTTTAGCCTTTCTCAGGCTACAACATGGTTAAGTTTACGAATATTATTAAGGAATACAAATCCCTCTTTGCAATGTTTACCAGCCTCCTTAGGCTTTTCAATCACAATCATTAAACTGGAATAAATACAATATTGTTAACATGAAAATATGATTTTATGTTGTTTAGAGTTATTCTAAGGCTTTACTCATTGAGAACTCGGTATGAGATGATGGAGCACACTATTGAGACGTCAAATCTGCCTGTTTTACACACTTTGACCAACAGGAGGGTTTGTGTTCAGATGAAGCCCATGATGAAGCCTCATGAGATGAACCCTTTTGCGAACCAATTGGCTGGAAAGCTTCAAAGCTTCATAAGGCTTCATCTCGCCATCACTAGATACAACCAAATCCCACACAGTGTAACGCAAAGTCAAGCTGCTTTGAGCGGCCTTATTGGCTGCTGTGAGTCGTCGGGTAAAGTCTCACAATAGGTACTGCTGGAAATCTACAGTTCCAGCAATTCGGTGGTTATCTGCATGATATTTGTACTCCTTATAATCTAAAAGATCTGATTACATACGTAGAATATGCACACTTTGACATGGCGCTGCGAGCGTCGACTCCAGAGGGAAGCCATCATGCTCTTACTTTGAAAACTTGAAATGCGGAAATGTCGTCATCAGCAGGCCATCACGTGGTTTCCGAAAATAACCGAGTGACACGAGCAGATTTCGGTCGAGACCGGCGGAAAGTTTGTCTCAAAACTCTGTGGTTGCAGTCGAATAGTCCATTTAGCTTAGGAACCTCCCTAACGGAGAGAAATGACCCGGAAGCACCTCAGTGGCAGCCATGATAAGTGCTGTTCGAATTCTCTAGATCAGTGTTTCTCAAACATTTTCATACCAAGGACCACTTAACCAATAAAAAAACACTCGCGGACCACCTAACTCCACAAATATCCCAAAACACATCGTTTTTTACAAATCGCCTGAAAATGGTACAAACAAGTGGCAACATGTGTGATGAAGGTGTTTATCTGGGCAATAGCATGCAATTGAAAGTGAAACTTAAGCTCGTTCCATTGCGGAGATATTCCCGCGAGAGTGCGAAAATAAATGTATTTATTTCAAATGTGAAATGTTACCAATATACTCACGGACCACTAGGGGGCGCTCACGGACCACCAGTGGTCCGCGGACCACACTTTGAGAAGCACTGCTCTAGATGATATGAAAGGAGGTTTCAAACTTCCCTTATAACCTCCTTTAGCTTAGGAACCACTGGACCTCCCTTGACGAAAGGAGAGGAGAAAATGCTGCCCCACAATGCCTTGCAGCCGCAGCATTTGCCGTCACACAACATCCGGCCGTTCACGGAAACAACCGATTATGACCGAGAAATGATATCATGAAAGTTACGGTGCTTATTAAGCATTTTAAAACGTATGTGGTAAGTTGCCAAAGTGCTTTGTTTTGAACGTTCATCAGTATTATAATCAAAGAGAAATATGAACGTTAGTTTTTACTGAAATGATCAAATAAAGTCAACATCTCACAGTCTTTACTGAGCTGTGGGGAGTTTGTTCAACTTTTAAAATATGTTTGAATGGTGATATACACACTGATAGATGTTAAGGACTAACGTTTATAATAAATACATTTGTATTGATTTTAAGATATGTTCACAGTTAATAAAATCATACGTATTGGGATCATTTGTATTAATGTGGATCGGAGGGAGAAGGGTGACGAGCATAAGTTTCACTTTCCTTTTTTATTTCAATTCCAACTTTGGTCATGAATAATATGTTTCTCTGTTGTCCACGTTCATAAAGCATAAAACAACAGCATCAGAGCACGGTGCAGAGTCTCTAGATGAGTCCCTCCTTCTTATTAAACATCCATGTTGTAGTCCGCTGTATAGAAAACTGTAGTTTCCATAGTTTCCCCACAGCAGCAGACGCACATTCATGACGTCCGCTGGCGCATCATAAACACGTCGGATAGTGAAAGTGCATTCGGATTCTCTAAAGTACTGCAGTCTCTTCTCCTAAGTCCTTTTGAATTCTCCTATCCACTATCCCTTATGGTGTTTTACATTTACAAATCACATATTTACTCACAAATTATTTTTATGTTCACACAAATATTTACGAGACAAATCTAAGCCCATAGTAGTTGTATATTTCTGTCGATTTACTCATTCTGCAAGAGCCATGAAACTTTCAAAGTGATGAATTTAGTTTTAAAAGCAATAAGGTTTGTACTACTTTATTTGTATTGTGTGAAAGCAGTGGGTTGTTTTGTTTTGTCACATGGATAATGGCGGCACTGCTCGGGATTTTAATCACCTGTTCACCCGTGTGAGTTGTGTGTGGAAGAGAGGGTGGCTGTATATGTTTGTTGACCGCACACTTTACGATTGCTTTGATTATCAATACCATTTCTGTACATGTTGTAATAAGTTGATCATCTTGTTTTTTTATTAAATAGAAAAAATAATAACTCAGCCTCTTAGCAACTGTGTATGCTTCCTGAAGTTGTGACACATTAATACATTAAATAATCCATTAATTCATTAAAATATAAATTGGTGTTGGTCGTAGTTTTGTCTAGTAAAGAGGACTAGTGCTTGGATCTGATTTTTCTTTTGAAAGTGTGAAGAAGTTATATGGTTAAACAAATTGATATATAATCTTTAGAACGTCACATACTCATGTTACATACTGGAACACATACTAGGGACACATTAGAAACTACTGTATATTCATCATGAATTTGTCATTTCAGTTTTCATATTTCAGATTAAATACCACTAATACAACACTCGCAATCGATCAGTCGGTTTTAAATTTGCATGTGTTGCTAGAGTGTGTTGGCAAATAAATAAACCAAGCTGTCTGAAAACAAGTTCCATAAAAACTGAATTTACAGCTGTGACGCCGACAGTTGTCAGTTTCAATTCAACTCCACCAAACGACTTAAGCAATAAAGCTGTGAAAAATAATGGGAAAACGGAACAGTGTGGAGAGATAGACGACTTGGGGGGAGAACTTTTGCAGAGAGAAAGTGAACAGCAGCAATAAATGTCCATCCAAGGTGGAGTGACATACTGCTCTGACAGGACAGGCGAATAAAAGCACATTCTGTTGTAAATGGAAAAGTCTTCTGGCCCTCAGACATATTGGGCAGCTTGATCAAGTTGTCAGAATCGTCACAAACTGAAATGTGGCGTTAGCATCACCGTCTCATTTAAACAAGTATTCTGACTCAATGTGACAAAAACTCTGGAGCTATGAAGGACAAATGTGCAAAATTAGAGACCATTTCTATGTGATGACTTTCCTGAAACTGTAACTTCCACTGAATATGTAAACTATGGAGAATCACAAATAAATAAAGACAGCAAATTCACTCACTGTGTGTTAATGTGACAGACTCATCATTGCAGACGAGGACAGACCTGAGACTTTCCCTCAAAGGTCAAATTTAGTACCGATTGGATTTGAGTAACCCTGCCAAGCGTCTGCTTTGTGTGTGTGTGTGTGTGTGTGTGTGTGTGTGTTTGTGTGCGTGGGTGCGGGTGTGTGTGCGACTCCTCCCAAAGTGCATGTCAGGGAGATCAGCTTTGCCGCAGCAAAATGTGTGGGCTGAAAATAGGTCTGATCGAAGATTAGTGTTTCATATTACATGGCACAGGAGACCCGTGCTGCTAAAGCTCTCAGTGATGTCCTCTTCTCCTGAGCAGCACACAGTGGACTATCACACCAGACAAGGTCACATTATCAACACAGTGAACTATAGCACAAGCTAAAGACAGTGAAATGTGCAAACATGTAGACAGGTTTTTTGCTTTAAGTGATATTTATCCTTGAAGTATTGCATATAAAATGTATTGCTGTTGTTATATATTTCTTGGAAGACAAGAAGCCCAATTATGCTTTTTGGGGTTTGACTTTTCCTTTAGTGATATAAAGGTTTTTGTGCATGTAAATGGTTTAAAAGTTCCCTAAAGAGGGAGTTTCTCTCCCAGACACTCCACATAAAGTTTGAGTTTTGACCGTCCAAGGGAAAAGTTTGTGCACGCCAACAATACTATACAACATATTTAAATTAGGGATGACGTTGCACACAAATGTGTGCAATTAATTTGCCAAAAAGAAGTTGGGAAATCATTTCGCGTCTGATTTAAAACAATTTTTTTTATATTAAAGTTACCTCTGAGTTTTGTAGCACTCAGCTTGAAATTGTGATTCACAAACATCCCGGGAAAACACATTGTCTGTCGTTTGTGGAAACATTGTTTTCTATTTGAATGAAAATGTTTTGAGTGTGACTTTGCCTCTCACGCTCGTGTTCTAAAGTTTCTACAACTAATCAAATAAGCCCGAAGCTCTGTAAACATAGTGATGGGTTTTTGTGGGTTGGCTCACCTGGGAGCGGACTGGACGGACATTCAAACATGACCGCTGCAGTCACAATTCTCCGGGACACGTGCCAAGGCTGGCAGCCTGATTCTGGATATCTCTGCTGTGGCAGGTCCACAGTGTTTTCCCTCCGAGCTGCGAATGTTCCCAGCACCAGAAGCATTACGCCCCCCCCCCCCCCCACAGCCTCACATATCTGGGTCTCTGACACATAATGCATCGCCTGCAGCAAGAGAGTTTTTGAAAGGCAAGGTGAACACTCAATGACATCTGAAAATAACCACCTACAGCAGCGACTCTTCAAATGGAAGAAACATTCTCTGCAGTAAAGCAATAATTATATATCTTTTTTTTCTACTGAACCTTTAATTAAGTGGCAGTAGTGTATCGTGGGTTAATGGTTTAAGCGTTTAGTATGGGGTTTGAATCGAGTTGTTATTAGCTTCCCTGTTATGAATTGTCTTGTAAAATAATAAAATATCTTGAGAAAATGTCTTTGCAAATGTAGGAATGGAAATATCTTTAAAAAAATCTATTGGCCCATACATTTCAAAGCACTGTTCAAGTTAAAACACTTTTTATTTACTTAATGTTTTAGAGTTAGAAGAGAAAACATACTTTTGTCAAATCTATCTACAGTAGGTTAGGAACCCTGCTGGCCTGGCTCTGTGCAAAGAGACCACATGCTCCACTACCAGCACAACTAAAGCTCCCTCATTGATCTCTTGTTTGTTAAATCCACACAAAACAATTGTTTGTACAAGAATCTGAATTTAAGCTTTGTCCTCCAGCACATTTCTTCAGATTTATTTGTAATGCTCATCCGACTGTGTGCTTGCTGTACTAGTGTCATTTGAAATGAGAGTATCATCAACTGCTTTTTGTTCTATAGTTTTTAATGTTTCTTTAATTAATCCATGTATTATTCTTTACATATTTTGTATGTATTTTAAGTTATAGGTTTTTTTTTGGATTGGAAGAAATTAAACTTCGTTACATGTTGAAATACTAAATGTAAAGTATTCAAACCCCCACTAGCTCAGTAAAAAAATCTAATTATAAAAAAGGGTAGTATCATATTATCCAATTCCCTGCTAGAAAGTGGATCATTTCCACATTTTTGAGTCT